>NC_133786.1:14687112-14737939 GCF_003597395.2 Chelonoidis abingdonii | reverse complement strand
CCCTTACCCCCTCCCCTTCCCAGAGACCCCAGCAGCGAATCCCATCCCTCAGACTGTGCAGCCTTCTGCTCGCTCTAGGACCCAGCAGCCCTGCTCCTACATGCTCCACTGCTTCCCGTCTGTCTGGGCAGCCTGCAGAGTGGTGCCCCCAGGCAGAGTGAGGCCTACGCATTTGCCTATTTTGCCTATGCCTAAGGACGGCCCTGCCTACGCTTCCCCACACCTACACCCCACAAACCTCACACACACAGCTGCATGCACCCACACAACACAACCACCATATCTACACAGACACACCACAGCCTAAACCCACCACCTCCACACACAACCCCCACACCTACATCTACAGACCAGGCCCCCACACTAACTCCCAGACCTACACACTCACCCCTACACACAACCCCCACACATTTACCTCCACACAGCTACACCCCTGAAACCTTACACCTACACCCCTATACCTAACCCCACAACTCCTACGTGTCCACACACCCCCACACACCACATACACACCCACATCACACACTCACCTACACATCACAATCCCCACCACACTGTCTAGAGTGACTCACAACTGTGAGTGCCTACTTCAGGGCAGACTGTCAAAAGCAGAGTAGATGCCCCCAACTGGTGGTATTTTTCAAAATTAGATTTCACCACGTCAGCACCAAGTGTGAACTCCCAAAGTACTACACTAGTCTTATAATGCACTCACAGACAGTCTCCTTAAATACACCAGTCTATCTTGCTACCCAGACAAATAAAGTGATAAATTGTCACTTACACCCAAAATCACAAAATATTCCAGGTTACGCCAAGTCCCAACAGACCAGTTACTCAGGTCAATTTTCATCCTAGATCTCACACCAAAGACAGCCCCGTTAGCCAGTTCTATAGTAAACTAATAAAAGGTTTATTAGGCTGAGAAAAAGGAATGAAACTTATTGAGAGGTTAGAGCAGGTAAAAATATATGTACAGGTGAGTCACAGTCCATAATTCCAAACAGTAGCAGAGATTTTGTAATCTGCCAGTTTCCCCCAAGTCTCTCAGCCTACCAGCATAACTCTGGGGATCTGTCTTCTCATTCAGTTATTCTGCCCTGTTAGAATCCAAACAGTACAGAGATGAAGAATTCTTCCTTGCATCCATACTTACAGCCAGAAGGTCGCAATCATCTTCTCCTTCTTGATAGCCAGATGGCAACAAGGTCCCAGAACTTACGGAAGAGGGGTGCTGTTGGAACTATTAATAATATTAGAATTTTTTCATATTAATATGGGAGACCCACCAGACACTGATTTAATCATAAAGTCCTTTATAAGGTCCAAATGGTATTTTGTACAATTGCTCTAAACATGCCTGACTGCCTAAAAATAAGCAATACAGTAACAAAGTATTTTTAAGCATGTGATCTGTATGCTGACAAATAGGCCAGACCTAGGGGAAACCGTCTCATTTTGGTGTGCTCCAGAACGATTAGCCACAAAGAGCCCTCAAATGCATACCTCTTTTTATACCCTTTAACAAATTATGTCATTGACAATTACAGACTTTCGCTAAAAAAGAGTTGAGACAATTTATCCTCATTTTCAGTCTGAATCCAGATAAGAGTTACAGCATCCTTTCTCCCCAAGGCTTTTCATCCTTATTTCTTCTTGCTGATCAACAGTTTTTCCATTGCACCTGGGTTCACTGTTAAGCTCACACAGAATGTGTGTATGCGGAGCAGGAAGGCAGGCTCCTTTTAAGATAGATCCCATCTGTCTTATTTAAAACTACTTGCAGTCACCCCTATTGGTTTTTTAGAAATTTCCCCATATCTTATTAGCTATCCTTTGAACCAGACCTCCCTTTTTCATTCCTTCTGACCTTAAAACTTATTCTTTTCAAGATCTACGTGCTCATCAGGGCTTTCTTTACAATACATATATTTCCTTAACCAAACTTACGCTAACTCTAATTCTTTAATTTCATATTTATCCTACAGGTACCAACATTTAATGTGGGATCCCAGTATGGAAGGCTGAGTGTCACTTTAAGCCACCTCTCCATCTACACACATGTAACCATACATGAAAACAAAAGAGACTGGAGACCTGTTTCGGATACTTTAATTCTGATTAAAACATTCTGAACATTCTCTGCTCTATTCAGGCTCTTACACCATGCCGCTCTATAGCGCAGAAGCAATCTTCCTCATGTGGAAACAAGAATGTAGCCAATAACTTGGAGACTGATGAATGGGAAATAGTACTAGTAAGAATATGTAATGATTTCAAGAGAAAGAATTTTAAGTGATACATAGGAGTCTTATTTCACCATAGTTATATGATGTCATTTCTAAAATTAGATAGTAAATAAAAATAAATAAGAAAACGTGACATCTATTTTATGCATTTATAACAAGTACTTTCACTAGTGGTGAAGATGTGTTGTGGAAACAGAATCTGGATTAAATTTGTCTTCTGGAATGTGCAGGAACTCTGAAAATCATAAATTTCCTATTGCTAGAACACCTTGGGCTGACAATGCAAAGTCAAACTGGAAACCTGAATCAATCTAATCAGATAAATATGGCCATGGATTAATGACTTATAATAGATTGCAGCATCTCATTAAAAAATTAGACAGCTTTCAAGCCAAACAGTCTTTAACTACACCTTGTTTTATTGTATGTTGTTTTTTCATGAAAATAAATGTATGTTATAAACTAAAAACACAAATACTAAACAGCATTTAAAAGTTATTATTTTCCTAAACCCTAAATTGATGAGGTGTAGAAAAGAAGAAACATTAGAACAACCAAAGATACAGTATGAATCGGTTTTCATTTCCCTTTGTTTCTTGGAGGAAAAAGTAAAAAATCCAGACAAGAAATGAAACTGCTTATAAGACAGATAAAGAACAAAATACTTCCCTAAAATTATGACTCATATTCAATGTACTGCAACTGTGAACTGTAGTGAAATTATCAGAAATTAGTCATTTGCTCTCCTTGGAGAGTTAGTTTTATGTTATGAATACTAACGTCTGAGATAGTCCAACAGATGTAATAATTGCTACAAATTTTTATGTTAATTATGAGGTCAACTGTGAGAAGACAGTGAAATGTTATAAAGTTTCACAATAACCTGTAATAATACATGTTTATGGGAAAAGGTACAAAAGTGAGATCGAAAGACTGACGTAGTCAAAACAAAAAGGCTTACAGATATAACTCAGACTGTGTTAAGATCATGCTTGGTAACCAAGAAGAGTATGGAACTAGGTATCAATGCACTAACACTGATGTGTCAGAAACTGGGTTTAATTGGTGCACAACATAATGAGATGATGGGCTATTCCAGCCATTACTCCTTTTGGGGGTTCTTAAAACAGAGATTTTGGAGAGAAAGCTAGCTACCGCAACGCTGGCTGAAGGGAGGCAAACATCAGTTGATTGAAAGACCTGCTTTAATCTCTCCCATTTAAAAACAAAAACAAAAACAAAAAAACCCACAACACACACACTGGACCCCACTTATCTCTTCAACTACCTCCCCATCAAACTTCATTTTTCAATTAATTGAACACATAGTTTACAATTGCTGTCTGGAATTAATCTCCACCACTTCCATCTGAGGCCCTCTCCAATCTGCTACCACTCCTTACGTTCAACTGAAATCACTCTCACGAAAGACTCCAATAACCTCTTAGAAAATCTCCAAACCAGTACCTCATCCTCTTCCCTTGGACCTGTCAATTACTTTCAACACAGTCAACCATGCTCTTCTTGCAATCTTATCTGTCCTCCTTTGGTTTCCATGATTCTGTCCTCTCCTGGTTCCCCTCCTACATCTCTAATCGCTCAAGGTGTCCTTCGGAGGAACCTCCTCATTCCTCCTCCAGCTTGTAGGGATTCCAGAGGCCTCTGTCCTTGGTCCCCTTCACTTCTCTCTCTCCACCTTATCTCTGGGTAATCTCATCCACAAATGCAAATTAAACTACCATCTCTATGTGAATCATCCTCTCTACTCCAGAGTTGTCTCCTTTTGTCCAAACTATTTGCATCCTTTTCTTTATCATATCAAACATAAACTACTTGTCTTCACTTGCAAGCCCTTTAAATGACCTATCCCCGCCCTACCTCTCATCTTTCATTCAGCATCAAAAAGTCAGTTTTTGCCTCTGATTGGCCCAGGATGTCAGCCTCCATTGTCTATTTGTTAAATTTTCAAACAAGCATCTTTGTGCTTTCTCTCATGATGCCCCCCAATTTTGGTGAAATTCCCCATAAATTTCCACAAAGCTAACTCATTATCCTCTTTCAAATCCCTCCCTAAAACTTTCCTTTACTGTAATGCTTCATGTTCACATATTTTGGCCCCTAGAATATTTGGCTGATCTCCCCAGCCTTTTCCTAATCATAGAGTTTAAGGGCAGAAGGGGTCATCAGATCCTCTAGTCTGACCTTCTGTACATCACAGGCCGCCAACAGTAGCCATCCATCCACACGGTACACCCAACAAACAGAATTAAACCAGACTATTACAGCCCTTAGAGACTACACTATTGTGTGCCACAGGCAAAGACAGGAGGGACCAATTCCTGAGGCCCCTGAAAATAGGCAAGTGAAAACACATCCCCAGCAACACAGGTTTTGTAACAAAAGCTCTTCAATTAAGTAATAATTGCCTCCTAACTGCAGTATAAGGATATTTATTAGCCTAGTCATAAACCTTGAGTTTGTCAAAGTTAGCGGGTGGACGAGACAGTCACTCCCTTGGTGTTTTGCTATTGGGGTTACAAAAAGGACTATTATGATTCATTATTATTATTATTATTATTATTTGTATGACAGTAGTGCCAAGCTCAGGGCCCCATTATGATACATGGTGTACAAACATAAAAGACAGTCCCCAAAGGACTGTCAAATTAGTATCAGAGGGGTAGCCGTGTTAGTCTGGATCTGTAAAAGCAGCAGAGAATCCTATGGCACCTTATAGACTAACAGACGTTTTGGAGCGTGAGCTTTCGTGGGTGAATACCCACTTCATCAGACGCATGTAGTGGAAATTTCCAGGGGCAGGTATATATATGCTAGCAAGCAAGCTAGAGATAACGAGGTTAGTTGCCAATCGGGAGGTGAGGCCTGTTTCTAGGCAGTATAGAAGGTGTGAAAACCAAGGGTGAGGAGAAACTGTTCCTGTAATTCGTCATAGCCATTCACAGTCTTTGTTTAGTCCGGAAGCTGATGATGTCAAATTTGCAGATGAACTGAAGCTCAGCAGTTTCTCTTTGAGTCTGGTCTCGAGTGTTTTTTTTGCTGCACGCGATGGCCAACTTAAGGTCTTTTTAATAGTGGGCCGGGCAGTGAAGGCTCTCCTACAGGTTTTGTTATGCCATTTTCCTATATCTGATTTGTGTCCATTTATCCTTTTCCGTAGTGACTGTCGTCATCTTGGCCGAGTGTACATAGGCAGAGGGGCATTCGCTGGCATAGATGGCGTATATTACTTGGGAGCGTGCAGGTGAATGAACCGTGGGATTGTATGACTGATCTGGTTAGGTCCTGTGATGGTGTCGCTGGTGGTAGATATGTGGGCAGAGTTTGGCATCAGGTTGTTGCTGGATCGGTCTGGAGCTAGAGTTACATGGTACGGTGTGCAGTTGCTGTGGTGAGAACGTTTTCAGGTGGGCAGTGTCTGTGGGCCAACGGACCTGGCCTGAACCCAAGACCTGCTGAAAGTGTGGATATCATGTTGTCCAGGATGGTGTAGATCCTCAATGGGGGCGGGGGGGGGTGGTGTGTGGAGTGGTTTTTAGCTGGGGCTGTTATGTTGATGGCGCAGTGAGAGTCCCTGTGGTTTCCTTTATGGTTTGTCTTGTAAGTAGGAGGTTCTGGTAACACGTCTGGCTCGGTGTGATCTGTTTCCTAATATCACTTGTGCGGGTAATTGAGTTTTTGAGAATGCTTGTGACTGTTGTAGTGTTGGTCTCTGTCTGAGGGTTAGAGCAGATGCGTTGTACCTCAGTGCTGGCTGTTAGACAATGGCATCGTGTGATGTTCTTGGATGGAGCTGGAGCATGAAGGTAGGCATAGTGTCGGTATGGTTTTGATATAGTGGTGTGTAATGTGACCATCACTTATTTGCAGCCATTGTGGTCTAGAAAGTGGACCTCCCGTGTAGATTTTTTTTTTATAGGTCCAGGCTTGAGGTGTGATGGTGGGGTGGAAGTGTTGAAATCGTGGTGGATCTTCCATGGAGTCCAATTGGATGAAGATGTCATTCAATGTGCGCAGAAGCTGAGGTGGACGAACTGAGCAGCCGGGGGAGCTGTCGGTTACGACGATGCCTAACCACTTTCGCCGAGAGTACGAGCTGCTACCTGGTGCTAAAGTCTGTTCCGGTCAGCCATAAAAATATTGGCATATTGTGGGCCATGCGGATGCCCATAGCGTGCACTGATTGGAGATATATATTGTTCTACAAACTTGAAATATTGTGTGTGAATATAAAGCCACACGAGCTCAGCAGCCAGTTGGTGCTGTTGGCTCATCAGGATACTGTTCCTGACAGCTGTAATTCCAAATCTAGAAAGATCCCAAACACATCCTGGCAATGATCCTAACAAACTTTCACAGGTCTTGGGTTGGCAGGCCAATCCTTGCCCACAGACAACCTTCCAACCTGAACGTATTCCTACACCAGTCACTGCACACCGTACCATAGGTAATCTAGCTCAGGAAACCGATCCATGCAAACAACCCGATGGCCAACTCTGCCACATATCTCCACCACGGTGACCATCACAGGACCTAAAGATCAGCCATACCCTACCGGTTCACACTTCGCACTCCACCAATGTCATAATGAACGCCATACCAAATTGCCAGCAATGCCCTCGCTATGTATACGAATCGCACTGAGAACAGATCCTACGGAAAGGATAAATGAACACAATAGATATAGGGAAGGCAATAAATGTGACAAAAAACCATGTAGGAGAGCATTTCCACTCCCGCCAGCACGATAGAACAGACCTTAGGTGGCCAATCCCTGACAGCCAAAAACTTCAGGACCAGACTTCAAAAGGAAACTAGCTGCCTTCACTTTCAGATACTGGCAAATTGACATCATTCAGCTCTGGATCTAACAAAGACTGTGAATGGCTTTGCGATTACCGACCAGTTTCTCCTCCCTTGGTTTTCACACCTCTACTGCTAGAACAGGGCCTCATCCTCCCTGATTGAACTAACCTCGTTATCTCTAGCTTGCTTGCTAGCATATATATACCTGCCCCTGGAAATTTCCACTACATGCGTCTGACGAAGTGGGTATTCACCCACGAAAGCTCACGCTCCAAAATGTCTGTTAGTCTATAAGGTGCCACAGGATTCTCTGCTGTTTTGTCAAATTAGCATCACATTGTGGGACTGGAAGGTTTTGGAGGACTGGTAATGGGACACAGAGGTTTTTATTTCTTTGTCATTAGGTTTATCTCCAGTCTGGGTAAGTATAAAACAGAAACATGATGTCATCTGGGGGATGTTTGGTGACATAGAAAATGAGTTGGTGATCTCATTCCTCCATCCTACTGGACTAAAGAAACACTCTCACAATTAGTATATTTCTTGGCAATTTCATTATGACCCAAAGATTGAATATTCACACCTAAAGTGGCCCCTTTCCAATGCAAGAGAGAGACACTTACGGGATGTTTTACACAAGTTGGCAGGGGGGGAGAGTATGCACTGACGTTATTTCTGACATCTGTTTCAAAACTGCAACTTCCACCTGTGACATCAGTTACAGTGCAAGACAGCTGATTGTAACAAGTTGGGTAAGAAAACAGGATGTGCCTTCTGTTGGGATGACATTAAGGTCCCAGCATTGCATGTGCCAGTGGGTCCCACTCTAAAAGCTCCTGCATAGTCTTTGCACAAACTGATATATTTTGTTTCTTAATGTAGTGACAGGAGGGGAAGTGTTATGGGCCTGTGTGTACACAGGTCAATTGGCAACATCCTGATTTACACTTCAGATTGTCTAGTTGGCTTGATTTTTCTCATAGCAATATTACAAGAATCTAGAGTAAAATGCAACAGCTCAGGTCACCAGATATGAACCCCTATCATCGATGTTGAGGGAGCATGCCTCATCTAACTAATGCCTCAGAATGATGCTGGGGCAAGCTGCTTGTTGGAAGTGACTTCTTTTGGACAATATATAAAACGAAAGTCTGGAAGATGTATGGTCATTACAGTGCCTATGGTACAGGAGAAAACAACTGTTAAGAGGTTACTTCTGGTGTCCTGGCTCACTTCTGATTTGGGTGATTTCATTCATTCCCTCTGAAGTTCCAATTTGATGGGGATTACTTCACTCACTATGTAGCTCTGAGCTGTCAGCTGCTATGTTCCACCCCAGAGGAGGCTGCATTTTAATCCCGGGTGAAGTGGTTCCTGGGTCTGGTTTGCAAAGTGCTTTGGGATCTTTCCGGAATAGAGAAATGCTGCTCCCTAGGAGAGCTAAGGGCAGGACTGGCTTCGAGCATCGCTGCAGCTAAATAAGCCAAGAGCGAGACAAGGGCTCTGCAGGGCGAACTCCCGGGGCTGGGAGCCGGGCAGCCTCCTCCCCGCCTCTCGCAGTCAGCGTGCGCTCCGCTCTCCCCGCCTCCAGCCGGGCTGCGCTTCCCTCCCCGCCTCTCGCTGCACACTGCGCTCCGGACTCGGCTGCAGGAGGCAGGTAGGGACCGGACCGCCGCCCGGCCTCGGGGGTGGGGGGAGCAAAGCTGGGGCGCTGGCGCCAGGGGGGAGCCTTGCCAAGGGGGATCGGGAGCCAGTGGTCCGGCCGCTCTCCCCGCGCCCGCCCGGGCCCTCTCCGGCTCTTCCAGGGAGGGATACTCCCTGCGCGGGCGCCTCTAGGCTGGAGCACTGGGGAGGAGCCCACCTTCCACCCAGCCTCGCCGCTTCTCCGTGGGGCACACACCACGCTGCTCCCGAAACAGCCCGGGCTCCCTCTGCCCTCATCCCGCTGCTCAGCTGGCTGGGGCGGGCGCTGCATCTTCGGCAAGCCAGCAGCCGGCAGTGCCTGGAGCAGCCTCGCCCTTCTTCCCCCAACATCGCCCTTCGCTTTCAAAACACATCCCTGGAACCCGTCCACTCCAGCGGTTCTCAGCCTGTCTGGGAAAAGAGACTGAAAACTGAATTCAACTATATATCCAGACAATAGATTTCGAAAGGGGTCCACACCTCTATTCGAAATTGTTTAGGTGTCTGCCAATGAACAACGATTGAAAACCCACTGATCCACTTCGGGGGTGGGGTGGGGTGGCAAATACGTTTTATTAAAGAGCAGGTTGGGGGAAGAGAGCTCTTTTGGGCACAGAGATATCAGAGTAGAAGTGTCCAGATAGAGACTTCCAGTGAGAAAACTCTGGCCCTGACCAGTGATCCCCTACTACTTTGATTCTGACTCCCACAGTCTGCACAGGGGAACCTTGAAACCCATGAAGTGTTGTGCATTTCTTGTCCTGAGTTACTGACCTACTTCACTGGGGCTTGCATAGGGCTCGCTGGGGCAGGTAGGGTGACCAGATGTCCTGATAAAATCAGTACCGTCCCGATCTTTAGGTGTCCAGCCTGTGTCCCAACCAATTTTTGGCAGCACTTGCTTTTTTTTTTTTCCCCTCCACCAGCAGACTCCCCCTCCACCCCCTGCCCCACATGTCCCGATATTTTCTCCCTCTCATCTGGTCACCCTAGGGGCAGGCTCCTCTGCCCAGAAGCTCTGGGGTGGGTGGAGCTTGTCTATCAGTTCACTTTAGAATAAAAGACGCTCTGGACATGTAAGAACATCTCAAGATGAAGCTCACTGGAAGTGTAGAGCCCACAAAAGCCACACAGATTAGGGCAACATATGGAATTGAGCATCAATTCCTTCTGTAAATCTCGGAGTCACACACAAGACAAACGATACAGATCATAAGCAAAAGCAGGATGGAGATGATTCTGCTTTCACAGCAGAGCCTCCCAAACACATGCCTAAAGGGACTCCTATAGCAATAAGCTGAGCACAACACCCCATTCCTCTAAAGCTGAGACCAGGGGTTTGTTTTGAGGTCTACATTGGTTCAATCACCTTTTGTAGAAAGGTTGTTTTTTGTTTTGTATTGTTTTCAGTGTAAAAAAACCTTGCAAAATAAATGTTTGCTTATACCAGGGGGGGCCAAACTTACTGACCCTCCAAGCCGCATATGACAATCTTCAGAAGTTCAAGAACCGGACTGCTGGGGTGGTGCGGCTGAGGGCTTCAGCCCTGCGGGGAGGGAGATCTTGGGGCTGTGGCCCCACAGGAGGTGTCTGTCTGGAGTTGGGGCTTCAGCCCTGCTCCTGCTGAAGCCCCAAGCCCCGGCAGGAGTGCCCTGCAGGGCTGAAACCTTGACACCTCCTTCCCTGCTGGGCAGAAGCCTGAGGTGACTGGGGGGTGGGGGGAAGAGACATAGGGCCATATGTCTTCCCTCCTGATTTTTGCCAAGATTTTTAGGCCCCCTTCAGTCCCAAGATGGCACCATGCCCCCTCCCTGCACAGCAGCTGCTGGAGCTGGCAAGCTCGGCTGTGGGGAGAAGCAACAGCAGCAAACAGCTGGGAGCTGCAGGGAGAACTGCTAAGGGTAAGAGGGAGGGTGTACCTGGGAGGGGCATAACTCAAGCTGTTGGGGGGGGGGGAACCTTTACATTGTGCCCCCCCTACTCTCAACAGGCAACCATCCTCTCTCTGGCACAAGGCCCAAGCTCCATCCCCCATCTGGTAGGCAGAGAATGGGGGATACCTGGGGGGGCTGTGCAAGCCACACTTTAACTGTAAGACAGCAGCAGTTTGGCCATCCCTGGCTTATACAGTAAGAGGCAAATGCTGTCCTCCTCACAGAGCCTTCACCTAAGCACCTGCCTGTAACAAATATGCCCAGATTTATTAGTAATTTCAGTCTGCATTGATATGGTGAGTAGGATGGGGAGGCAGATAAAGTCCTGGCTGAGTGGAATAGGTTTGAAGGAGGCACTCCATGTGCTCTGAGCTGTTCACAAGAGAAGTAACGTGAATGTGCATTTTAACAAAAGACCAATCGCTGTACAATTGCAGCATTTTGTTTCATGTGCCAGTAATGATGCTGTGGTTGTGGAGGAAGTTGGCAGGAAATGTGTCAGTCTAGTGTCTGAGCATGGTTAGTTCCATGGAGGAAAGTGACATTTAATAACATGAGAGCAATATGCAGAAATCTAGTTTGTGTAGAATTTCTCACCGTTAAAAAGATGCCCCTAAGTGGCTGACTTCTAAAATAAATTCTGTGTGCTTTAATTTATTTATATTTGAATAAGAAAGGATGCTTATAAAATACTGAATCATAGAAATATGAGACTGGAAGGGACATGCATAGGTCAGATAATCCAGTCCCCTGCACTAGGGCAAGACCAAGTATTATCTAGACCATTCCTGTAGGCACTGACCCCAGCAATTAGACTTACAGTTGCAAATAGTGGCCACCTAAAACATACAAATAATGAATTAGCCACACACAAAAGCACTTTCTGTCTCCAGATCTGGTGTTTGCTGGTATGACGAAATTTACCAAGGAAACATTACTGTGGTTTAGTGAAAAAACACAAACAAACTAGGAGTCCTTGAGGCACTTTCAAGACTAAGTTAGTCTCTAAGGTGCCACAAGGACTCAGTTTTTTTGCTGATACAAACTAACATGGCTACCACTGAAACCTGTGATTTAGCAGAAAGGCATCTGAATCTCAATTTGGAGGTGCCACGTTTGTCATCTGAAGCGTCAAACCCGCAGGCAGCTTTGTTAACCTACAGTTTTGCTCATGCTCTCACCAGTTTACAGAGAGGCCTGCATCAGGCCAGTGATGAAATGTCTTGCAGCATTTCACAAAGCGGAGAAAATAGACCTAGCTGTTGCTTGAGTCAGTTTTCAGGGGGGTTTTACTTCTGTAAATTTAAATAGAGCAACCAAGCACAGTTAATTCCAAAATACAGTTCAGAAAACTGGCAGAGTTTCATTAGAATAGAAACCAAAGAGCATGATTGTGTTTCACGAAAACAGCAGTATCTTCAATGGTTAGCAAAGCTATTAAGCATGCAGATGGAGGTTTCCCTGTCGCAAAGCGGCAGGGAATCCAAAATCCCAGTAAATCCACAGTGCTTTGGGCTAGACTTTCTCTCTTCCTACCTGAGTTGAACACTCACTGTCAGAGTGTGCTGCTATTCAAGGCTAGCCATAATGAGGGCTTTGTGTTCTCCAGAAAGCCATTTAGATTTATTCTACCGTCAAACTCCCAAATTTGTTTGTATAGTTACTCTGGGTGCCAATTTGTTTTTCTGTGTTAGATGTAAAAGCAGCAAGTTGAGGATAGTTCAATATTAGGATATAAACCATTTGGTTATAATCCCTTTACAAATTATTATTAAGAATAATCAAAAAAGGCAATTTCCAAACACTCAACATGTAAGAGCCAAGTAAGAGTAAAATGGAAGATACAGAAAAAAAGTAAGAGCAATGAACAAGCCTATTTCAGAAGGAAATAATACATTCAGGGAAACTCATAACTGCCTACTGCTCCTCATTGAGAGAGAATACCAAGCCATCTGCAGTCTCTCAAACCACTCTGAAATAATTCTCCATTTAGGCAAATTATTTAACACCCCCTCCCCCCCATAAGTATCCTTCACTGTACCACTTGTAATTGGGGCACAGAGGAAGAGAAGTGTTGGTATTTCCTTCTTGCACATATCCTCTTTTCAGCTGGCGATGGTGAAAAGTGGGGATATAGAATACAAACCTATATCCCCATGGAAGCCCCACTATGTGAAAATTTACAAAGCTAGCTGGCATCTTGAAAAGAAAGTTCCCTTACAGGGAGTATTCTTGAAACTGGGCCCACTTCAACTCCTCTCCTACAGCCATACCAAGTTAGCTGAGCACTTCTCATAGAAAATCTTTCTAACACTTATACCAAGTTGTAGTTTGAGCCTTGAGTGGAGAATTAGTTAACTCCATCTGAAACCTCAGTGAAAGCGAGTTAAATTATGAGATATACTTTTGGAAGCATGCATGAGTTGGGTGTTACTACAGCATTCCCCAACAAACAAACTAGAGCCATCTCACATCATTAGTGTTAACAGGAACAAGGGAAATGCTTAGTACATTTTTATAGGAGAACAACCATTTCAGAGTAGCTTACATACAGTGTGAAAAACTGCATATACCTGTGAAGAATTCAGCACATAACAATACATAGTTAGGTACCTCATCTTGGAGGTTACAGATTGTGGGTTTACTTCTACAGCAATATAGCCAGAGAGCTAAGAAGCTAATTCTTACCCTCTCTGTGTACTCACTGTGATTAAAGTGTGACCAACACCTCTGACACTGGAGAGGGGAATATGAACTTTAGGCCTGTGGCCTTTTGGAAACTATAACTTAAGTAATTAATTTGTCTGTAGACATTTATTTGCAATCCATTACAGAAAACTGTCTTGTTTCTAGTTAGCTAGACAGTTAACCATCTAGTGAAGCGATCTCATTGAGGATGTCTGTCACGCTACAGTTCATGGTGATTTGGGGATCAGATCTACTAGTTTTCAATATATTTACTTACGTGAAGAGTCTCAAGCAATAGGAGCAGCAATATCAGTTGTCAAAAGAAAGAACAAACACTGGAGATTTAATTAAGGACATCTGAAACTGGGCGTGTCTGAAACTCTGGTAGAGTTTAGCCGCTACTGGATTAGCAGGCGAGCAACAGGAAAAGGTTAAATGTAGCAGTACTCTATTGGGCAAGAGTTTTAAGGCCCACTTTTGCTTTAAATTAGCAGATCACTTCTTAAACTGTACAGTAGTTTATTTTTTTTTGGCACTTTAGCTTTTCTGTAATATCCCAGCCTCTTGCCAGACCTGGTCTATTGCACTGTGCAACCAAGAAATGTGCCCATGCATAGGCGCCTATGTGGATTGGACGCTCTCTTCTGGTCACCAGAGTATTTGGGTTGCCACCACTGACAACGAATAGTACTAACAGCAATGGAATTGCTAATTTGGAATCCTGAAAACCATGAGTCAAATCTCAGGCAAGACAGGTGACCACATCCCATACGCCTTTCCTGGCATGGTGTTAGCACTGAAGACAGGGATGTTTGTGACCTGCATGGAGTCGCCTCATATCAACCTATAAAATCTGAAGTCAAACAAAACAAGATGGTGGGTAGTGGTACGTAAACTGAACAGGCCTGACAGTTTTATCGCCATTACTGGTCTGGGCACATGCCTCAGCAACAGCTCTGACTCACCTTGCCTTTAGATAGGAGGGGACAAAGTCTACTCCTCTGACTGCCAATACGTCACTTGAAGAGGCTGTTGCACAGCATGAACCTGTAAGAACATGAACAATCTAAGCGCACCTCAGTAGTTTCAAGTTAGCCATGAAGGCAGGGGGGCGAAACTACAAGCAGGTTTGTGGAGATAATCTCCAGGTTTGAAGATGTAAGTCGTTTGGTAAACAAAGTTTGTTATCCTCCCGGTGAAACATTTTGGCCTCCTCTTCTAGATGTCTGCTGGCTCTCTTTAAAGATGTTGCATCAAGGTCACAGAGCCAGAATTCAACCTGGACTAAAAATATGGTTAAAAACCTGCCCATGAGCAAGTCTCTGCCATTGCAAAATAAATTACATCCCCCATCCCTGCTGGGAGAACTGCAGCAGCCCAGTCCCTAAAACTTTATAGGTCACACTAACATCCCACAGGATCCCGAATTGGAAACAGTAAACCAAATACACACAAGATAACATAACTTTTTGCAGGCACAGTTGGGAAGATTAAATGGTGACATGACATTTTGCTGAGCTATCACCATTTTAGGTTTCTTATGAGCAATTCATTAAGTGAGTGACATTTACAAATCTGTACGAACTATTATTTAATTAGCATAAAGCACTCTGAGCCTTATTCTTTGTTGCCCTACATCTTGTGACATCATTTACACCACTGCAAGAGTATAAAAGGTGTAAAACAGCATCAAACCATAATTCTAGTATTTTACATCCAGTATAAACTGGTTTAAATGATACAAGGTAATGGAGAAACAGATAGATACTCAAGAGTCTACGATGGGCACTACAAAAAGTGAAATAAAATAAAAATCAGTCTGCCCTGTACTAAGTGGTAACGTCAGCCCATCCACTGATGTGTAGTGAAACACTTCAGTCTCCCTTCAAGCCCTGTTGTGGGCATTACTGTGCACCAGCTGAGAGCAAAGAACTGGCCCAAGTTAGCCCTCTCAATCTGGAGTTTTGAGAAGTATTATTTCCATCTCTGAACCCTTTCCCTTCGCTCTGTTCAGAGTGAAGATGAGTTGTGAAGAGATCCGTGTGTTAGCAGTGAAATTTGGGCAAGATTTCGACCTCTATTTTGCAGGTAACTCTCGTCTTTTATATCTGCATGGGGTGTGCATTTTGGGATTTCTGTGCAGCTGACCAGCACTTGCCAGGCAATTCAATCCATTGCTCGGGTTGACTTATGTACTTCTGTAGCCTCCCACTTCGCTTCTTCGTAACCTGTGAACCCTTCAGGGCAATGCTGATCCCTACAGCTTGGCGAATGGCAATTTGGCAAGTGAAGCTAGGCTTTCTGCTTGGACAGCGTTCTGGGTCTCTGAGCCAGCCTTCCCAGCATGCTCTTTAAGAAGTTAATGGAGCCCAGTCTATTTCTGGAGATTGAAGTGAACACTCTAAGGGCTTGTCTTCATATACAGTGCTACAGCGCAGCTGCACCACTGTAGGGCTTTAGTGAAGCCACTACTACGCTGACAGGAGGGCTTCTCCCATCGGCATAGTTCATCCACATCCCTGAGCGATGTCGTTATTTTGATATAGTCTGTCGTGTAGACCTGGCTTGAGCCTTCATTAATTTCAGCTACTAAAATGCTGTATTGTTTTTAAATTATGGTGGTTCTGATTTCACTTCAGTATCCTCATAAGCATCAATTGGGCGCATTGCAGACTCAGTATCTCGGTTCATGGTCCACTTGCTGCTTATACGACATCTCCAGAGAAAGGATAATGGGAAGGGGTGATAGTTGTGGTGGAGGTGGGATTTCCAGCTGACACTGGGGAATGAAACTGGTTAGAAAATTATCTGTTATTTGTATAAAGTTTAACGGTTGTTTCTCTTCTCCCCTTTCGTCACTTGCTTGGAACACAGATGATGAAGGTAAAGTTTAAATCTGCTTGACAATTATGACTGTACTCAGCTAGCACCGAGCTGCTTGCCATTCCCAACACTGTTGGCTAATCTGCCCCCCAACATAATGTTCATCAGTGTTTGGTGGTGACCTTAACACACGAATGGTGGGCATGGGAAAAACTCCCTCTTTCCTGAGTTCATTAAGTGACTCTAAGTCAAAGATGTTCTGCAGCTGGAGCAGCTCAGCTGGCACCCAGGTGGCTGTAAGGATTGGGGAAAGGCCACCTATAGGGTACTCCACCCACTGTCCTTACCTGTATTCAGCCATCTCTTCTGAAGTCTAAACTGGAAGAGCAAATGCACATCCTGGGCCATCTTTCAATGATGGAACATGGAGAGCAGGGCGCTTCAGTCTATCACATGGAGGCTGCTCCCTGAGCACAAACTGGTTGGTGGGCAGTTTGGGGACAAGAGTAAAGCTGTAATCCACTAATCAGCTTAAGTCTCTGCTGCAATTCACCAAACCCAGTAGGCACCTAAACTCACTTGGTGCCTAAGTTTTTCAGAGTAGAAGGTTCCCTAGATGCCTAAGTTTTTCCCTCTACGGCCCACACTGCTGCCTCACACTAGGTATCCAGACACCTACCTCCCACCTAAGCCCCGGAGTCATTCACAAACTGGGAGACAATAGGTGGATGAATGCCTCACTCAAGAGGTCCAAGCGGGCAGGTGCCTTCTGAGCATCCCTACTGAATCAGCCCCATTCAAAATCCAAGGGAGGAGGAGGAGGTGGTGGTGGTGCTGCCTCTGCCCACTCTATAATTTCTATAACGAAAGAGTCATCTGGCGAGAGAGCAAGAGAATGAGGCTAGTGCCCACCTGCTCCAATCACTCTTTCATTATTTATCCACAGTGGAACAGCTTCAACAGGAGAGATGGAGGGAACCCCACATCAGAATGAATATCCCATACTTCAGTGGTTAGCGCACTCTCCTGAGAGGTGGGATACCCCTGTTCAAATCCTTTCCTCCCCTCTGTCAGGGAAGGGGGAACTGAACCCGGGCCTCCCACATCCCAGCTAAGTGCACCAACCACTCAGCTAGAAGTTATAAGGTGGGCACTACCAACCATTGTGTGTGTAACTAGGTCAGGAGACAGACTAACAGGGCTTTCTGGTACTCTTTGGACTATGCCAAAGTCCCTAGTTGTTTCTGGGAAGAGTGGAGTTAATTGTGACTGTCTGATTATGTATATATTAAAAGGTCTGGAGTGCGACTACTGGAAGGAAGTCTTCCCCCTACAGCACCAGATCTTTCGAAACGTATCTAATCAGGTACTCATGGTACGGCTCGGACCAGAGAATAATGTCATGAGTGTATTTGAGTCTATGACAGATCAAGAGATGATACATGGTATGATATTTTTTTTGCTTCTACATGTCCTATAACCATTGCCTCAGCTCTTCATTTCCGGTACGCTTTTGCCCCATGTAGCTCTTGGATTACCTCAGCTAGACGTGAATTTAGCAACAGTTTCTAGTAACTGTAGTTTGTCCTTAATGCCAGCTAAGAATAGAGCCAAGCTCAGATAAAAGGATATCACTCCCCTCCAAAAAAAGATTTTGCACATTTTGGGAGTTGGCCAATCTGAGTACAGCTTCACATCACAGAAGCCAAAGATCAGAAATTCTAGCTGTGTGCAGACAGAAGATCAGGGAATTCTCTCCACCCTGGCCCCGCCCACACCTTGTCCTGAACCACACCCATGAGAGAGGCGTATGGTTCCATAGTCTGAAATGAAGCCCAGGGGCTAGGAAGGTGCTGCACAGATTTCTAAAGCGACCAAGCCTGGTGGACCTCTTTCACAGGCAAGGTTCTGAGTCTCGATTTTGCACTAAGTGTCAGTGAGAAGCATCATTTTATATTAAACAAGCAAGGCAATGTATCTGGCACAAAGAGCAAGTTGTCAGTCTCTTTTGGTGTGGATCAGCACCATCTTTGTCTGTCCTCACTTTTTTCAGTTATTTATTCAGTGCCAGATTTTCTGATTCAATTTACATCCAACATGAGAAGGAAATGCAACCCTCACCTTATGCATGTGCTCCAAGGGATTTGCACACTGACATCACACTCTCTAGCCCTTAACTGTTTTGCCCACAGAAGTCCAATTGAATTTTTGTAATCAGCAGTCACAGAACAATACCCAAACAAATCCCAGCTCCACTCAGCTGTAAGGAGGGTCATGGACCGAGGTTGCTTGCGGTAGAGTAGTCAGATGCCTGGATAATAAAACTGTGCGAACTCCTTTACGTCTGTTTTTAAATAGCTGTTTGCAAACTCTTTCTGCACAGACCCCTAATAGTAAGTACTTTGTGTTTAGGATGTGGAGTGCATTTCAACATCCACTATTACAGAGACAACAGGCTTGAGGACGGGATGTCTGTGGCATTCAGCGTCCTGGTAGAAAACAAGACTTACTGTATGTACTGCACACATGAAGGTGGGGAAAAGACTGTTCGATTTAGGGTGAGTAATTCCCTCTGTGTCCAGTGTTTGCCTTAACTCAATAGTTACATCAGGAACCCAAAGTAAGAAAAAAAATAAACATGCTAGACAGCATTTCAGAAATGTGGCCACCAGGGATTTTTTCTGCGGCCACAACAGCCTCATGGGCGGAGATGTCCCATTGCTTCCAGCTGTTGCTCTTGGACGCGCTGCCTTGATGTTTGCTGGCACCACCAACAGGGAATTGGTGCCATGCACTGCACAGTCTCTTGGGGACTCCAGGCAGCACATCTTCAGGCACATGGGGCTGTGGTGTGTGCTCAGTGGGGGAGGAACCTTCAACACCGCAGGCACTTGGTGAGATCCCAACCCACCTTCCCTGGGGCAGAAGGGCTTTGGGCTTCTGCTCGCTGGGGCTCCAAGGGTGGGCTTCAACACCCCTCCCTCCTTGACTTCAGCCCTGGGGCTCTGGGCTTAAGCCTCCCCATCCCCACTCCCAGCTCCAGCCACTGGGCCCCAGCGCTGGGCTTCAGCTATGAGCGCTGAGCTCCAGCCTCATGGCAGCGGTGCTCCAGCTTAGAAAAACTATCAGAGCAACCACAAGCAAGAATTGGTGGCCTCACTCTGAGGCAACCAAACTATTTGTTATGAGAAACCCTCTGCTAGAATATAATAAACTATTCTTGAGGTAGAGATGTGAAAACTACAGACATGTCAAGTTTTTGCACTGGTAGTTACTCTGCATATTTCCTCCATTTCAGGAAGAAGTTGTTCCCAAAGAAATTCTGGAAAACAGCAGTGATATCATCTTCATCCAAAAGTCAATTTCACCAACAGACACAAAAGCATTCAAATTTGAATCTTCACTCATGCGAGGATACTTCTTGGCCTTTCAGAAAGAAGAGGACTTAAGCAAACTGACTTTAAAGCGATGTGATGAAGACCAAGTGGATGAAACCACACATATCATTATCCCCTAAATAAATGGATTTGATAATGTATCATACACAAGCAATTTCTTGGCCATTTTTGTACAACTTTTATTACTTAAGCGGTCAAACTATCTCTATGCTAAACTGTGTAACCCTCCACTGTAACCACTCAAACACACAGCCTCCGGGCACTGAGTTAAGTTCCTCAGGGTCTATACTGAGTTTATTGGCTCCAGGACTGACAATTTTCAATTCTTAGCTGCAGCTGATAACAAATATAGAAAAAAAATAAATTGGCGGATATGGAGCTTAGGAATTCTATAATCAGAGAGATGTGTGTCTGTTGCTCGTTACAATAGGGCTTCTGTGGAAAGGCTGCTATTCACCACAATGCTTTCTCAAAAAAAAGCAAGTCTTTACATAAGATCGTCATTGCCAACTTTTTGAATTAAGTATTAAATTTAGAATTAAATGAACCTTTTGATTTATTTTTTTTTTAACCAAGTGTCCATTTGTGTCTCCCTCTATCACAACATTTAAAACTGAAGTCGATTTTGCAGACTCCCGTGAGGAAGACTCACTGTCTTTCTATCCATCTGTGCCATAACAGGATGCATCTGAAAGACTTTATTTTGTACTAGGAGCTAACTGCATGGCTAACCTTGTGAGCCTAGGCACATAGGTCAAGGGGAAGAAACTGTATTTAAAAAGGGGGTGTTATCAGCAGCTACATCTCCCCTACAAGCTAGATGTGTGGATTTCCCAGCTCATTTACCTATACTTGTGAGAGCTAATGCACAAGTATGAATAGTGTAGCAGCTGCAGTATCGGGGGCAGCAGCACCGTGTCTTAGCCATGCTGAGTACAAACACTCCTGAAACCCAAACGTATACCCCAGCTACTCTGTTTGTACACATACTAACTCTCATCAAGCTACCGAACTCAGTTAGACGTAGCCTGAAAAAGGTAGGCTGCCCATCACCATATAGCAGCAAGAGAGACCCTGCCAAGCTTAATGCTGTCCCAACCTCAGACACCCAGAAGGGTGGAGGTGTGAGTAGGGGAGGAGACATCTCAGGACTTTTATTTTACTAGTTCTCTGGTGCTTTATAAGACCATTGACTGTTAAGAAACTTCTTTGCTAAGCCTGTGCTCCTTGCTTTCCTGTCACACTGTCCCCAAAAGGGTTAAACAAGAATGCACAGTGCCCACAGCTAGGTAGAAGTTGCAGGGAGGGAGGATGTGAAAACAGTGCGAGGTCTGAGGCAGCTGGACTGCAGAGTGCCACATCCTGAGGAACGGTTAGACAAGAGGGTTGGCGCTGGGTGTAAACTCTACATCAAAGAGCTAGAAACTTGGACTAGACTCAGCCCAGACCCAATTGTGTTTGGAGTATGCTTATGACACCTGTGATCACACAGGAGGGACACAGGGCTAGGCTGCAGCACCACCTCCACTACTTAGGGCTCGTGTCATCATGGCAGATCGCTGGAAGAGAACTCTAAAAAACCCACTTCCACGAGGGACGCGGCTCCCAGCGTTCGTGCTCGGTTTACACTGGCGCTTTACAGGGCTGAAACTTGCTGCGCTCAAGGGGCTGTTTTTTCAAACCCCCGAGCAAGAAAGTTGCTGTGCTATAAAGTGCGAGTGTAGACAAGCCCTTAATGACAATAACAACCACTTTATAAAAGGCTAGAAATTTGCATCTAATGGAGTGCGGGAGTTGCCTCCCGCAAAGTGCAGGCATGGAATTTGCCCCTCCATGCAAGGCTCCATTCATGTGACTGGGGCTGCACCCCCAAATACAGAAGTCAAACTACACCTATGGGGGACAGTGAGTGTGAGTCCATTAATCAGGCTCTCACCCCTATCTTTCACACCAGCCTCAAGAATGCAGCTGGGGCCCATTATCATTCAAATGTTTATTGTGCTGGACAGTTAACAAAGATCCCATAAAGGACCATAGAAGACTCATTTCCATGTCTATTGCATCCGCCCAAGCAGGAAGCCATTATACTGACAAGTATCAGGGGATAGCCTTGTTAGCCTGTATTCACAAAAACAATAAGGAGCTGGGTGGCACCTTAAGGACTAACAGATTTATTTGGGCATAAGCTTTCATTTGTTAAAAAACCTCATTTTTGCAAATGTAACATCTGAAGAAGTGAGTTTTTTTGCCCATGAAAGCTTATGCCCAAATAAATCTGTTAGTCCTTAAGGTGCCACTGGACTCCCCATTGTTGTTATACTGACAGGCAGCCAGCTGCAGTCACTATTTCACACAACACCCATATCTGAATTCTTATCCTGCAGACATCAGCTGTGATACTGACACTATCCTAAAATGCTGAGTAGATTCTAAAACAAATTAGACTTAGACCTTATGCGTTAATCTTAGTAGTAAAGAAAGTAATTAAAAATCTAAAACCATCTTTGATAACATGAAACAACTTCATATTTCCAATTATTAGTTAATGAGACTGACAGTAAAAATAAATGTAGCCAATTTTCTTGCTTGAAAAGTCTCATGCAAGTGCCCCCTTGCCCTCTATTAACCTGGGCTTTGGAAACCTCTACACAGCCACAATGAGTATATAAGTCAGAGGAGATTACTTTCTTTCCTATTTATTAACAAACAAATAAGTCAGATTTTGCAGAGAGTTTGAAATCCACATAAGGTGGCAGAATATGGCCCCTCTTCACACAGGTTGGAGTTGTCTGGGTTTTTTTTTTTTTTTTTAATAAAAAGAGTCAGACAAGAAATCACAGAGGGAAGTGTTAGCAGAGGAGTGGCCATCTCAAACCCTTTTACATTTTATTAAGAACAAAGTGCTATGTTAGCATTATATTATGATGAATCCCCCCCACCTCCCATTTCTGAGTGCTACTGGACATTTACACCTCTCCCCCAATAGAATGTGACCTGATATAACACAAATTTGGATATAATGCAGTAAAGCAGCAGGGAGCCCTGGGCCCTTTCAAGTGCCACCCGAGCCCCACTGCTTTACTGCTTTACCGTGTTATATCTGAATTTGTGGGGAGCCTCGGGCCCTTTAAATCACTGCCCGAGCTGCACCGCCAGAGCTCCGCCGGTGACTTAAAAGGGCCCGGGGCTGGAGTGCCAGGCCTTTTAAATCACCGCCAGAGCTCTGTCAGCCAGCTTTGGGCAGTGATTTAAAGGGTCAGAGGCTCCAGGCCCAGGGCTCCCTGCAGCGGCTGGAGCACCAGGCCCTTCGAATCACCGCCGGGGAAGCCGGTCCAGTCTGGTACAGCGTACCAGACCAAACCAGAAATAACGCGGTCTCGCCTATAAGGCGGAGAGATTTTTGGCTCCCGAGGACCAAGTTATATTGGGATAGAGGTGTATCTCCATAGGCAAAACATTGTGTCAAAGGTTTTGGAAAATATTTTCCTTTATATGCAATGCTTTGTTTTCAAGGGGCTTTTTAAAACCAAACTATACCAACTTGATCTTTGTTATAACTCACTTTGCTGGGTTTCCTAAGGCAGAAATAATTTTTACTGGTAGTTTTAACTAAACAGAGATATTCTGTGCTGGAAGCACCAGTTTGAGGTTAACCCTCAAATCGGTGCACCACTTGTCAATGACCCAATAAATATGCTTTGATGACTGTGGAAGAGGAAAACTACACAAACTGCAATTATAATAAGTTCTGAATAGATTTACAGCTGTTTACAGACAGGATCATTTGAACAAATTATTGAACAGGCACAAATGTAACTAAAAAAATGGGAAGGTTTTGTTGCCCAGGACATCACACCCTTCACAGTTCCTGGCATCAGAAAGTCAAAGATGTAGTCATTTAAATTACATGCCAACGTAGAAAAATGTCAAGGTTACTTGCCAAAAAAAATTCCCGAAGAAGAAGGAATTTTGGAATGAAACCCAAGATTTAACCAAGAAGCAGATAGTGATGAATTTATTTGCCGTTTCAACTCAACACTGTCTGTCCCCTGTGGAATCACATAGGCAGCACTCAGGAGAAGCAGGTGGATGGGTTGGTTGTATTTTCTCCATTAAAGAGAATGCTGCTGGCAGAAACAGACAATTTCCATTTGAACCATTAAACCGCATACAGTTCATGAGTCCTGGAAATTAGGTTGCACTGAAACATTCTTTCCTTCTGTGTCTAGAATGGTTTAGAAACAGAGGACTTATTCAGCACTGGATCTATTCAATACATTGCATAAACAATGTCTTCTTAAATAATACCTTCGTCAAGACAGAGTGGTAAGAAGATTTTAACTGTTTATAGTGGATAAAAATGACTGTCAGAATCACACACACCCCCAACATTTGTAAATTCTTTATTGTATAGATTAACAACAAGCCTTCCCCTTTTCCACACTGACTCTCAGGGCCCACTCAGAATATTATGTGAGGCACCTTGTATACAATTCACTAATTATAACATTGGAAACAAAGGCTGAACCTTCCCACAGCCAAACTCATTTTACAAAATGGGAAATTAAACAGTAATTACACTGCAACAATCTAAACAATGCCACCACTGAAAGAGAAAAAGGGGCTTCAGCCATCCAAGATTGTTCCTGATACAATAACTACTAGTTCACCCCCCATTACACTGCAGCTTCATTAGTTCACTCTTGTCTGAAGCCAGTTCACATCAGCCTAACTCTTCTCTTTTGGCAGAGCCCCACTTCCAGCCCATTTTTTTGCTGCTGATACTGGCTTTTGCAATAAGGAACCAGCTCAAATTGTAGATTTCTAGATGACTCAGCATTGGGATTTCTACCCATGCACTATGTACTCTTAATTACTGTTTTTCTCTCATTGAATGATTTAGTAACAATATGATGAAGCAGAGGCAGCAGTGAACAATCAGGTTTTGCCAGCAGTTTGGTTGCATCTCAGAGGCTCCACAGCATAGCCACAGCCTTGCAGATACCCACATCATGATAGTTGAAGTAGCAGAGGCCTGCAAAGGTCACAGCTGAGAGTACGTACAGACCTGTATTGGCCAGTTTAATAGATGTCTCCCCATGGACATAGTCAGTTATAACCTGCCCAAGACCCCTACAAAGAAAGAAAGAAAGAAAGAAAAATGCTGAAAACAGACCAGAGAAATCCCTAATCAAATCTGTCTGGCTCTCCTGCCCATCATCTATGGGGCCTTTCCCTGCAATGAACACCCTTGTAATACTTACATTTCTCAGTTTGCACATCATCTCCTAAACTGAGCAACGTGCCTCCACTACTCAGAGGCTTTTGCTGGAGAAAAGGACTCACTTCCTACTCAGCAAGCAGCTGTAGGACGTTTGTGCTGACCGGTGATTTCTGAGCCAAATAAAACTTGGCTACTAACCCTTTTAACAGTATCCAGGAAACATGCAGCTAAGAGCTTTTGGTTAATGAGTAAATTTCACTCTCAGGGGCAGAGGACAGTGAGAGATGCTGTTCCATTAGAGAAACAAAGAAATCAGAGTTTGCTCTACAGTCAGGAGAATGCTAGAGTCCAGTCTCGTCTCCCTATGCACAAAGAATGACAGGCATTGGAACACAAACAGGGAGCCTGGATAATCTCAAAGACTCATATTAGGTCAAGAAGTTGGCAGATCCTAGAATTCTCCTGAGAGCGAAGAACCAGATGGACGGCATGACTCACACACAGGTCAATGGCACAACAAGCCTGCTGTTCTTAGCCATCTCAGTAACTGAAAGTTCAGCTCCCCTACAAACATCTAAACAGCATAAGCCCTGCAGCCTTTGCTTTGGAAGTGGGGAGCTTCTTACAATCAGAGAAACATTTTCTAACTATGAACCCCCATGTGCATGGGGAGGGTTTCATTTTGTGGCTTTTCTACTTGAGTTATAACAGAAAAGCCAAGAGAAACAGTGTTTATCCTGGAGCAATAGATATGTAAAACTGAACAAGTTGGCTCTTGTTTTTTGCTCGGAAAAGCCCCTAACTGTCTGCACAAAAAAGGGGTTTCTATTGTGGACATCCAGTTTAGAATTTACTAACCTTGCAGAGTCACCACAAGATAGTCATCGAAGAAATGTCAGTATTTGCATATATTTTTTACTCATGAGGAAACTCAGACAGTACAACTCAGGATCCTCCTGGAACCATGCCATGTCATATGTAATATCCCCTAAACAGGAACCACCACTGTGAGAGTGAAAGGATCACACACACAGGATTCAGGTATCTCTGCAGTAAATATCTTAAGTCTGGCTTCATTTCAAGACGTCCCACGGCCCTGATAATTTTATTTAGTGAAAGAATTCCCAACAGTGGTAATGTTTCAGAAGAGCAGCAAATAGGCAGGACCCAGATTCCACAGCTGCAGGGGCAGCTTCTTCCATTCAGCATAGTACAGGGGCCTGGCACAGCTAAGAAGGGGCAACAATGAGACCTCTCAGTACATTTCTCTTACAT
Source organism: Chelonoidis abingdonii (assembly GCF_003597395.2). NCBI lineage: Eukaryota > Metazoa > Chordata > Testudines > Testudinidae > Chelonoidis > Chelonoidis abingdonii. The sequence goes on along the minus strand of NC_133786.1, from coordinate 14,711,841 downwards.
TTAGAGAGCATCTTTTATCCCAGAGAATCCCAAAGTGTTTTTTCCGATCGGTATACAAGCGATACCTAACAATTCACCTTAATTCTGACCCTTGGGGAGTTGTATGCCACGTTGTGTAACTGTGTCAGTCCAATACAAGTCAACTTGGGGAGTTGAGCAGTCTGCCACTTTCTAGACATCTGGCACACCATAAGAATGGCAACACTGTCAATTAGTCCTACTACACACCTGTGGACCTCCCCAACAGGAAGAAGTGAACAGAACAAGTTCCAGTGTATGACGAAGATGACTGAACAACCACAGTCAATCGGTTGCAGTCAGCAAACAGATCTCACATGGGCCAAACAAAACACAAACCTACAAACTTCAGGATCTCAGCCTCGCAAGTTCAAGATGACTGATAAGCCCTTCACTATCCACTGATGAGCTGCCAAGCCTGAACTACATCACAGAAACCTAGCAGACTGATGCTGCAGTTTCAGAGTCATCGTCCCTTGCTTCTTTGCTCCTCACCCCTGATACTGGCTCATCAAAGATTCCTGTCCCATCCTCAAGAAGCTATAGTGACACTCCGAGTACAGTTCAGATTCTTCCTCTCAAACCAAACCCATAGGATTACTATGGGACACTATTCCTCTACCTCCAAAAACCTTCACCTGGAGAGCTCTACAAGGCTCTATCTTCCCCCACTCCTTAATCAATAATATCTATAAGAAGCTGTTAAACGAGTTGGTGAGAACTTGGGCTAAAGTGTCAGCAGTACCGAAATAGCCATCTCTATATCTCCTTTATGTCAAATGCAAACAGTAATGGCTCCAAGCTTACTCAATACTTGGTTGAAATCAGTACCTAGATGAAGAATAGCTGGCTAAAGCTAAAACCAAGTGAGGTTGAGGCTGGTAGGAAGTATGCTGAAATACTTGCCTCTATTCGATTAATCTCCCACTATTGAGGGCAACTATCCTCAGATTGTTTTAGGATACTTTTGGGTTCCTCAATGCTTTTGGATGCCCAAATAACTATGCCAGAAAATGTCCATTTCCACCTGTGAGACAAGGTGGATGAGGGAATATCTTTTATTGGACCAACTTGTGTTGGTGAGAGAGACAAACTTTCAAGCTACCACAAAACTCTTCTTCAGGTCTGCGAAAGGTACTAGAGCAGTGGTCCCCAACATGGTGTCTGCCAGGGCATTTATGTGCACCCACCTAGTGACAGTGTGAAAAGTACTGCCCAGCAGGGGAGAGAAGCCAAGGCCCCGCACCTGCCAGGGACAGAGAACTCCGGGGTTGCAGGTTGTGAGTGCCAGTGTTCTGTCCCCAGCAAGCATGGGGCTGTGGTTTCTCTCCGAACTGTCAAAAAAAAAAAAAAGGCAACTTGGACTGCCGCCGCCCAAACTGCCAAAGCGCAAAAAAACCCCAAACCTGCTCAGACTCTGCCGCCCCGAGAAGGAATGGAATGCCACCCCTTAGCATGTGCTGCCCCAGGTATGTGTTTGCTCCGCTGGTGCCTGGAGCCAGCCCTGTATGTGAGTATTCTTCCACTGCACTGATACTGCTATTTTCTCGTGCTTTGCAATTTATTATCTTTTTTTAACATTTTGCCCCAAAACGAGTGGTTCAGATAAAAGACAATGTACGTATTATTTCAATGCAGAGTGGGAAGAACCCTATTGTTTTATTGAAAATAAAGGGAAATGTGTTGGCTTATTGTGCAATGGTACCGCTGGAGTGCCGAAAAAACAATGTCAAACGCTATTTCCAAACTGATCACGGCTCTTTCGACACTAGCCATCCATTTAAATCCGAGTTGAGAAAGAAGAAAATGAATCAACTCAAATCAAACCTGTCTGCCCAGCAATCTGTTTTCACTAGACAAGTGGTAAAGTCTAAAAGTGCTACTACTGCTTCCTTTAAAATTGCTTATCTGCTCGCAAAGAAGAAAGATGGTGAATTGTTGAATGAAGCATTTTTGACTAGTGCTGATTGCCTATTTCAAGGATTTCCTAACAAAGGTGAGATTTTGTTGGCCATATGAAACTTCCATTTATCAGACAACACAGCTACGAGGAAGATAAATGGAATTTCAAGCAACATGCAAACTCATCTAAAGGATGACTTGGAAATATGTGACTAGTTTTTACTACAGTTCGATGAGTTGACAGATATATCGGATACAGCACAGTTGGCAGTTATGGTGAGAATGGTATTTAGTGACTTCACCGAAAAAGAAGAGTTACTAAAAGTATTGCCTATGAAAGGTCGAACAAAATGAGGACATCTATAATTTATTCCAATCACGCACAGCATCAATTAGTATGCCACTACACAAGCTGTCTGCGATCACCACTAATGGAGCACCGCCAATGGATTCATTGCACTCTGCAAGAAGAATGAATCCTTTCCGAACTTCATGTCTTATCGCATTATCCACCAAGAAGCTTTGTGCATCAGAGTACTTTCTTTTCAACATGTAATGAATGTCGTTAATAAATAATTAACTCTAGTCAAGCAAAACCTTTGCAACACCAACTTTTTAAGGTCCTGTTGGAAGATGTTGATGATGAACAATCTGATCTTTTCTTGCACACAGAAGTACAATGGCTGAGCAAAGGTAAAGTTCTTGCACGTTTTTTAAACCTAACTGAAGAGATCAAAGAATTTCTGAAGTCCACAAATCAGAACTTCGAGCAACTAGAAGACTCCAGCTGGTTAATGGACTTGGCTTTTCTTGCCAACATCACTGACAAATTGAACACTTTAAATCTTGAGCTCCAGGGAAAAGAAACACGTGGCTCAAATGATAGGTTCTGTAAAATCATTCAAAGCAAAACTGATCTTGTGGCTGTCACATATGAAGATGAAGTCTCTCATACCTTTCCCCAACTATGAAGAAAATGTTATCTGACAGTGATTTTAACCCATCACCATTTGTTATCCACATTCAAACAGTTGTAGAACAATTTGAAAAGAGATTTCAACAGTTCACTATCATTGAGCGTGTAGTTGCCTTTCTAGCGAATCCTTTTTACTTGCCAAATAGAGATAACAGAAATGGCTACATCAATTGCGAGTCTCATTCAAGTAAGAACAAAAGACGTGGAACTGGAGATTTTGGACCTTCAAAATGATATTGTTCTAAAATCCTGTACAACAGATGAAAACTTTTGGAATGTGGTTGACCGAAAAAAGTTTCCTGCTTTAAAAAAAAATGTAGCATACAAAATAAAATCTTATTTCAGTTCCACTTATCTATGCGAAGTTCTGTTTTCAACAATGACCATCATAAAATTAAAATACTGATCTCGGCTTACAGATGCCCATCTTGATGATTGCTGAAGAAATGCAGTGCCAAAAATCACATTGACTTTTTTAGAAAAACCACGTGAATTAATGATACCTATTTTCCATTAAGTCCTGATGACTGTGTATGATTAACTTGTGTTTAAGTTTTTTTCATATTTGTTTGTTTACTGAAATCCAGATACAAATAACAATACAAAAAGATTTTTTAATTAACCGTAACTGGCTATGTATGTTAAAGTAAGAATAATAAATATATTTGGACCAGCAGTTCAACAATGTTTTATATATAGGACTGAAATATTACTAGCCTCACCTGCTACAGCTAGTCTACATTTTGCCAAAAAAACTGTCCAATCAAAAAATAATTTTACTTTTTTCAAATAAATAAGATGAAAACTGGTTATGATATTTATTTTGTAAAAACACCTTAATTTTTCTTGCAAGTAGAAAAAAGAGCAAATTCACATGTTAAGGTGAAGGAGTAACTGCCCAATAATTTAATTAATACCATTAACATGAAAAATTACCTTTTTTATCTTATGGATTCATATATTATATATACTAAATACGAAGTTTTTCGTATTATTTAATGTACAAATACAAAATAAGCCTTGAAAAATTGTTGGTGCCCGCCACACTCTTCTGAAAACATGAATGTGCTATTGGCCACAAAAAGGTTGGGGACCACTGTGCTAGAGTATCACAGCTAACTGTGTAGCTCGAAAGCTTGTCTCTCTCATCAACACAAGTTGGTCCAATAAAAGACATTCCCTCACGCACCTTCTCTCTCTAATACCCTGGGACTCACACAGCTACAACAACATGGCATACAACAATTCCATCTGTGGCTGATTAGAAGACTGTGCCAGTTCGGAGAGGCTTGCGAGTGCAGAAAACAGAATTTTCACAGGACCTCGACCTAGAATTTCTTACACCACATAGAAACCACAAGCCTCAGCACAATCAGAACTAAATGCCAAAAAGGTTTATTTGACTAGCTTCCTTTCAGTCAGTCATGCACTTGCACATACAAAGACAAATCTGATAAAGTGTCAGACCATTCGTCCTACAGGCTGAAAAGTAAGAGTGATGCTATTTCCGTTTTAAAGTACTTGGAAAATGTTCACTTGCTAGAACAATGGGGGCTACATAGATTTAGAAAGATAACGGATAAACACACCCTGATGGCTGCAACATCCTCTGGTCGAAAACTTAAAGCAATTTAACAGCTATACAACCTCAGGAAGTGAAAGATACTGTATCCAATTGAAAAAGGAATTTAGGGAGCTAAAGTGGAGTTACCCAAAAAGATATCCAGCTGGAATTCAAGACTAACATCCTGACTCTCTCAAAAATGCCAGGGAATTAACAAGCATGTGTCTTAAGACTGATTTTTGTCTCACCCAAAAGATAGCACCTTCAGTAATACAGTACCCCTAATGCTAAGCTGATGCCCAGACTCTCTACTGGCTCTGAAGAAAAAGAGCCACCAATAAAATCTTGAGTTTCCCTTGGAGGTCTTATTTAAGCACAGATCTGTCCTGGTGCTGCTTTAGGGGTATACTCTGAAACATTCAGATCTGACGGCCATATATAACCTACTAGCCAAAGGCAGCCAATAGTCCCTCTTAGGTAGATTTCCTACTGTCTGCAAATATGAGATATGGATAAGGGAATAAACACAGGAGACAAGGTGAAGGAAGGCTCCCCTAATAGAAGTATCTACCCTGCCTTCTAACCGAAGAGACAAAATGACTAAGACCGTACCTGGTGTTAGTCTGGTCAAGGCTATAACAGACCAAGATGCAAGTCACAATAACACAAGGAATAAGAGTTTTGCTCTTGCGTTTTACCATGTGTTCTAATGTGAACATCCTGATGTGCATAGATTTACTGCTCAGCTCCTTTTGCATCCAGGACTATAAGCCCAAAGAGTAGCTCTGGTTAGTCCTGGTGAGCCATCTACCAGACTTTTTCACACCTACGCTTACCAGTGCCCATGGAGTGTGAGGGCTGCAGCCAGTGAATAGTCCATGGAAGGTCCAGGATACAGATAGGCTGCAGGGAGGAGACCCAGCAAGAGGACACTGACAGCTCGCTCACTCGTCCAGTGCAGAGATGCAGCCTTAGAACCGGCTGCAAAAAAAAAAAGCATTTTCAACACAGAGTTTTTGCTCACAATATCCCAATCTGAACAATGGTTAACTTATTCTGACCAGTTTTGTGCAGCTAGGTGCTTTTTAGATCTAAATTCACAGCCCTTAGCGGGGCAAAACCAGGTTGCCTTTGACTTATTGCTACAAACCATATTCGTAAGAACATAAGCATGGCCATACTGGGTCAGAACAATGGTCTATTGAGCGCAATACCTTGTCTTCTGACAACGACCAGTGCCAAATGCTTCTGAGGGAATCAACAGAACAGGGCAATTATCAAGTGATCCATCCTGTCATCCAGACTCAGCTTCTGACAGAGATTTAAGGGGACACAGAGCATGGGGTTGCATCCCTGGCCATCTTGGTTACCAGCCATTAATGGATCTATCCTCCATAAACTTATCTAATTCTTTTTTGAACCCTGTTATACTTTTGCTCGTCACACTTCCACAGGCAATGAGTTTCAAAAGTTAGCTGTGCATCAAGTGGAAAAGTACTTCCTCCTGTTTCATGATACCTGTTTCCTACTAATTTCACTGGGTTACCCCAGGTTCTTGTGTCAAATATTCCTATTTTAAATACCATCTTAAACGCTTGTTTTAAATATCTCTTCTCTGAATGCTCCCTCTGCTGTTCAGAAAATATAGTTCCTTTAATTAGGATACAGACAACAATAGACTGAAAAACCTGATAGATGAGGCCAAAGGAAATGCCACCTTTGTTACTTTCATGGTCTGCTGTTCATTAACAGGCCCTTTCACAAATACCACAGAACAGGCATTTTTAAAACAATAGTAAAGGTTGTTGCCCTAGTGCTTAATTGTATCAGGAACTGCCTGCAGATGCAGCGCTTGCCAGTTCTGCCTCCTTGTGGCCGTGGCTGAGGACCCTGCTCAGTACATGACAGTTTGAAAGGAGTGGCTGAAGAACAACGAAGCAGCATAACAGGATAGAGAAGAAAGAACCCTGGGCACCAAGATGCATTGGTTCTATTTCCAGTTCTCCCATCAACTGTGTGACCCAAGGCAAGCCCCCTCCCTTCTCTGTGCCTTAGTTTTCCACCTGTGATATGGGATAATGATACTGAAACCCCTCCCCTTTCTTTATGAAATGTTTTAAGACCTATGCATGGAGTGTGCTATATCCGTTAAGTATCTGATACCTCTGATAACTCCATGAAGAGCTGAGTGCATGAATTAGGATTGCTGTTATCTTAACAAGAGTAGGGGTTGGAGCCTCTGGGACTTCGCCAGGTATTCAGTGCCTAGAAGTAGCCCAAGAGGGCCCATGCTCTCAATCCTCTTCCATACACAACTACCAATACACAGTTCTGTTTGCACAGAAAGTGACTCAGACAAGCACAGAAGTGGTAGTTTGGGTTCTTTGTAATCTTGCCTACTTTTCCTATACATTTTGGACATCACTAGAAGAAATATGGTCCTAAGAGATGTTGACATATACTTAGGGAAGCAAGACACCTTACAATACATTGGCACTTAGAGTGCTAGCAGCGTAAAGTTACAGAGAACTGATTTTAAACACACATCAGATCACTTGTCTAAATGCTTACTGCTGTTTGATGAACGTGAAATCATGAGCTGGAAAAGAGATACAATGTGAACTGTACCAAAAAGAAGATATGGAATTTCTCCTGCTCTGTGCAGAGTGACCGATATTAGACAAGAACTGCTGTGACAATGGAACAAAAAGATCACCAGTAAAACAACTGTAGTGGACTAATGCGCTACTGCCATGAACTTCAAGAAACACTTTCCAACATGCAACAAGTTTCTTCTTGACATAAATGTAGCAAACTTTATGAGTTGAACTTGTTTACATATTGAGACTGTCCAAGGCCGCGTTGTTTCAAGTAGAATGGTCTGTGGAAAGAACTGTTAACACAGTATGAGTAGTTATCATAGTACGAGAAAGTAGAAAACTTGGAGGGAACAAGGTGTAGGGGCAGCTTGGCTGTCACGTTTTTATCAATTTGTTTAGTTTGTGTCTACATTCTTCATTCTATTTTCTGCCACGGGTTACGGCAGAGGTCCCCAAACTATGGGATGGATCCTCCAGGGGCTACGGAGGAAGGTTTAGGGGTGCACAACGGGGCCCAGGCCAACCCCCACAGGAGGAGGGGAACGTCACCCAGACCCAAAATGACCCCAGCTGCAGCTCCACTCCACCCCTAGCCCAGCTTCAGCACCAGTTGCAGCTCCACTCTGCCCTCTTTCCCTATCTGCCACCAGGCCAGCTCCAGCCACAGCTCCGCTCCACCCCCAGCCCAGATCCAGGCACAGCCACAGCCCTGCTTCAGCCCTAGCCCAGCTCTGCCCTCATACCCTCTCCACCCCCAGACCAGACTGACCTCTCGCCCCAGTTTCTCCCCCATCCCCACCTTCAGCTCAAGCTCTTCTGCTGAGCCAACTGTGCAGTAATGGAAGGGTGGACACAGGTAGATTCCATTACTGGTGGTGGGGGTGACAGGAAAAGTTTGGGTTTAAAGAATATAAAATCCTAATTAATTCCATTTCTCAGGTTTAATGGCATACATTATGACAGTCCTGTATTTTGGTCTTAGCCTGTTTATCTTACACCACTCTCCACTGATTCCTGCTATGTGGAGAAAGGAAATTTTGTCCAGCAATGAACCTTCCCTCCAATTCAGTTTTTCTAGCCTGACCTCAGATGGACCAGAAGCTTCTGTTCACTAGAGGAGCCACAATTTCTGCACCAAGCTTACAACAATCAGCATCGATCTATGACAGGGCCATAAAAAGCACCACCCATTCTTTAATCTATCTTCCCTTTTCCTATCTTCCGGATTTCTGTGGAAATTGACTTGATTAAACTAACATCTTTGTTAGTAAACTGAGAATGTCTGTTTGAAACTCAGTCAATTTCTACAATTTAAGAGAGATGCTAAGGAAAAAAACGCTGGATTTAGAATGACACTTTTCCTGCATACTGTAGTAAAATGACATTGCATGTGAGATTACCGCAAAGTTAGTTTTGGGTTGACAGAGAGTCGTGAAGTTTTCAGCAGAAACCATGAAGTGCAAAGTGAGGTCTAATAAGCCACAACAGCACTATTTCCTGTCCACAGACATGACTGCCAGAATTTTCAGGCAATACTACTTTCTATGCTCTTCAAAAACAGGAGGGAAAAACCACACAGCAATTTGCAAATTTTTGTAGCATCTAATTATACTGTAGATGTTTACTTGTCCAACTCCTAATTTAAATTATGTCAATTGATTTTAAATCAAAAACTTGTTCAGATTTAGGTGCAGTGAGTAGATAAGGCAGCTTCTTATCTGGGACTATACAAATCACTCCATGATGCCAAGAAAACACTAATGACCAGGGTGATTGAGCTGGTTGAATGGGTCAGGATCAAATATCACATAAAAACAATAATATAGATAAAGAATAGCAGCTTCCCAAGTGGTTATTAACAGAACTTTTGTCCCAACTTAGACTAACATACCATAGCTCCTGGGAGAGATGTGGATTTGATGTGCCAGAGTTGGCTGATCCAAGGTCGTTGTACAGGCAACCACAGGTCTGGTCAACAGACTTTTACTGAGAAGAACTGTCAACAAAACAAAAATTGATTAGTTGCCTTTTACACTCCCAAAACTTAAAGGTAAATTCCTGGAAGTTAAACTACAGCAACCAGCATCTTAATCAATAAGCAATAAGAGTCCAGAGGGTTTCCTGAAAAGGAAAGCCAGTGGTTTCTTCAGAAAAAAGGATGCACAAAGTTAGAATCAGGATTACAAATTACACCCCACAAATAACACCTGTGGGTGTGTGTGTGTAAATGTGTTATTTGCAAAACTTCTAACAAGCCTGGTGTACACACGTCAGTGTTTCCCTACTAAGCATTTAATATCCAAAGCCCTATGCCTCCACAAGTGAGGCAAGCTGCACCCAAAACAGTGATTCACGGAATCTGAGACAAGAACTTTAACCACCAACTCTGGCACGACAAACTTTGCAGTATCGTTGTGAGCATTAGGGAAATCTTGCCTTCATTTCATGTGCTAAACAGGCTACACTAGAAAAGACCTGCTCAATAAGCTGTTCTGGGTAACTACAGTATTTTCAAAGATCTGAACTGCTAGTAGGTCTAGTGTGTTCTTTCTGATGCTTGTTTGCACCTTTAAGCTGCCAGATCTTTATGGCATTGACTCATTCAATGGCTTGGCATAGCTGACACATAATAAAATATTCTGCACATCTACAGTTAAGTAATAACAGCGCTATGCCTTTCACAAAGGGCCCTCAAATGAGCTTTATTTTACTACCTCTTTAAAGCTCACACAGGCAGCTGGAAAGCTTCACAATTACAATTGACAAAGCGTGAATTAACAGATAGTTTGGAGTTGCTCTCAATCTTTCCAGACTACTGCATGCCTTTCTGGAGACTGATTTGTCCTGTGTACCCCCAAGTTTGACCTCACTTAAAAAACTACTCACTTCCAAAATCAGACATAAAAATACAAGTGTCACAGCACACTATGACAAACTGCTTATTGTTCTCATTTTTACCATATAATTATCAAATAAATTAACTAGAATATAAATATTGTACTAACATTTCAGTGCATGGTCTATAGAGCAATGTAAACAAATCATCAGCTGTATGAAATTTTAGTTTGTACTGACTTCGCTAAAGCTTTTTATGTAGCCCTGTTGTAAAACTAGGCAAATATCTAGAGGAGCTGCTGTACCCCCTGGAAGACCTCTGCGTATCCCTGGCTAAGAACCACTGGTTTAGCGACTCTGAACTCTCTGGGGAAGGGAGCATCTCTGGCTCTGCGTTTGTACAGCACCCAGCACAAGAGGCTCCAACCCACCTTCGAGCCTTGGGGCACCAAGCCATATAAACAGCAGCGGAGGAGATGGGGGGAAAGCAACAGCCACCCTCCACCCGCCGGAGCCAGCCTGCAATGGGGAGGCCGCCCTGAGCAGCGCAAGCACGGGATTCAGTGGGGAGGCAGGACCGAGAGGGGCCCCAGAGCCGCTTGGCACCGGGCAGGCGGGTATCCACCCCCCGCCACAAAGGGGGTCGTCACTATCGCTGCCCCGCGTCACCCTGGCCCATGCCCCACAGCGAGTCACCGCCAGAGCTGGGAGCAGACCCCGCAACCCTGGCCCCGGGCAGCGCCATGGAAGGGGCGGGCTGAGCCCCCCGCGCCCCCGACACTCACCCCGCCCCACGGCTCGGGGCCGCCACAGGCCCCCCCGCACCACCAGCGCCGCCATCTTGGTGTCTGACCCTTGCCCGCCCCCACGGCCCCAAGGGCGCCAGGGCCCCCGGAAGCGGAAACAGCCCCGGGCTTGAGTCGCCGGAGGCGGGTTGGCCCCGTGCGCGAGGAACTGGCCTCTTCACTTCCGGTTCCGCCGGTGAAGGTCACAGCGGCCGGACTCGGCTTCCCGATGGCGGAGCCTGGCGGCCCGGACCCCGCGGTCTCCGAGCTGCAGCGGCTGGTGGCCGCTGAGCAGCAGCGGGCGCAGTTCACCGCCCAGGTACCTGCCCCGCCCGACCCAGCGGGCCTGTCCCCGGGGCCCTAGGGGCTTCCCAGGCCCGCGATGGGCAGCCAGGCGCCCTGCGTCCCGCCACAGCCCCAGCCAGCCCGGCACGCGCTTCCTGGGGCTCCTCCCACATCGGCCCCAACGGGGTCCGGACCCTCAGTCACTGGGACCCCTCGTGCCACCCCCTTCCCCCAGGGGCTCCTCCTCCTCCCCCTAGATACTTATAAGCGGTGCTGCATGGCAGCTCCTCCCGGGCACCTCTGGGCTTGCTCCATCAGTTAGGAATGTAAAAAAATTGCTCAAGCCGCAGCAACTCTTTGGTTACCAATGAAGCCCTGCTTGTAACCCTCCCAGAGAGAGCAAGGCAGCCCCCTGTACGTATCCCTTGACACTCGTTTTGCGAGATGAGCGTGTGTGGGGTAATGTGAGACAGTGACTTGGTTCAGTCCCTAAGAAGTAGATGCATACAGCACAGAAATCACACTGTCTTTGGCATTAATGGACCCCTTTGTGCGTGTCATTAGAAGGGCCCAGTACTGAATCAGCCACAGTGACTGAACTTCTCAGTTCCGAGGGTGATGGGCCCTTCAAGAGTAAAGCACAAGGGGAAAGGATGGTGTTCTGGCAGGACTCCTAGACAAGTGATTGTTGTGCTCCTCTCATATTTTAGCTTTCCCATCTGTAAAATATTTGATTAAATAGTAGTAATTAACATGTTTTCTGTTCACATCCAGGTTCATAACTTCATGGATGTTTGCTGGGACAAATGTGTGGACAAACCTGGCTCAAAGTTGGACTCCAGAACAGAAGGCTGTCTAGCCAGTTGTGTGGAGAGATTCATTGATACCACCTTATCCATCACTAACCGCTTTGCTCAGATTGTACAGAAAGGAGGACACTGATTACTGCATTTCCCAACTCTGGACAACCCAATCCTTCCTATTCAGGTCGACAGACTTATCAGCTGTCAGTGGAGCATCGTCACATGTTCTAAGCTACATTTTATCTGACACTTTCACGAAATGCAGCAGTGGTTGAACAATCATCTGCAGAAAGCACAGTTGTCCCTGTGAATTCTTTAGCTGCACTGAACTGTTCATAAATGCATCATCGTAATGCAATTTAATAAACCATCAGGAACACTCGTCCAAACAAGTCTTGTAATGTGAAAGTGTATATCACTGCTTTTCTAAGTCTTATCTAATTAGAAGAAAGTAGAGAAAAGATGTGCTTGTACTATCACAGGGGATGTGCATAGTATCTTAGCATCAAAATTAAATTTTAAAAATGTAATATGAATATAAATGTTTTCGATGAACTAATAAATTAATGAAAACACTTGTTCTGCTGGAGTGTTTGAAGCCTAAATCTAGAAGCTGCACAGTTAGGATAATGAATGAAAACTAAAAAGTGAAACTGGTTAAAAGCTTATTGCTAGGGCCTAGTCCATTGCACAGCAGTTCTGTGGCTGTGAAACTTGCTGCAGGCTCCAAGCTTTTTTTTCTTTTAAATTCGTTATAGCCCCTCTGGTTATAAAGATGATCTTCAAAATGTCAATGTAAATTGATATAGTACCTTAAATTTTGTCTGTATTAGAAAAGTTGCACTGGTTTAACTAAATCTAATCAAACAGGTGGAAAGCCCTACTATAGAAGCATTTTCACTGCGTTAACCCTCACTTATATCAGCTTAGCTTAATTTGGCAGTACACTAATGCAAATGACAGAAGACCCCAGTTATCAGTATGTTAGAGTATGAGACAGAAATCTGATGCATGCTTGAGAGACCAGATTAGATTTCCCCTTACTTATGTTTAAAGGTACAAGAATAGATGCAGTCTTATTAATGATCTACATGGTGATATTTTACACAAATTTAGCCTTACCTGGTGAGCAGTGATTGTAAATAAACTGACCACATATTTAAAAAGTCTGGTTTAATCTGTGAGCCCATTAGAACTTATCTAATAACATGAACATCCACCACTGTGTCTTTCACACATACACACACACACTAAAAATCCTGTACTTAAGTTTCATAGAAAGGATATACAATCCATTCTGCCATCTCTGGCAACCTCTTAAGAATTCTCTGCAAAAATATGTAATACAACATCATACGGAGCAGGAAACCTTGCCTTGGGTAGGAGATTATATAAACAGTCCTGGAGGGTACCAGAACTGCAGACACACAAGATATTTAACAGATTTGGGGAAGGGGTAGAAAAAAAGAGGGCAATTTCATCAGTGAATTTCTTATCTTGTTCAACAAGGACTATTATGGAGCACCATTCCAGCAGCCTCAGGCAGACATTTAGTACCGTAGACACTGCCGCGTTAAGGGGAAAGAAGGCAAAGTTAGGATCATCATGGGTAAATAAATAGTGGCCAGGGCTGGGTAAAAGGTCCTGAAGCCCATTCTGGCCAGCCCATTATCCTGAGTAAATGCCTTGAACTGGCAGGAGCCCAACTGGTATATGTTCTTAAATGAAGAAGCATGAGGCAGCCTATGTTCAAATGCCTGGAGACACTAATCCACCAAAGCAAAAGTACTGACATACCAAGCACTCTTTTCAGTGGTTGCATTAGGAGCTGGACGTTATAGGATAGTAGGATCACTGTTTGAGCCCCTACATTCAGCCCTGCCCTAAAATCCCCCCATAAAGTCCACATTGGGTCCAGTGCAATATATGAATCTATTCTGCAGTTACACATCTCCTAAATTAAAACCTTTCTGTAGAGGATTTCTTTATAAACATAAAAACCTCCTTGAAGGTTTCTCCTGTGGTGCGTGAAAAGCTGCTGCATTGTTACTGCATGAACATTTCTGCAGACTGCAGTAGAGAAGTGGCTCTCACGCTGAACTAGAAAAGAACCATTAGCAGCTCCCCTTCCTGCCCGTGGGAATCCCTGCCCCAGGAGACAGGACCTTAGAGAAACAGGACATTGCTTAACCCCATCCGAGAAGGAGCTACCCACATACTCATGCCCTGGAAAGGAAGTCACAAACACAGGCCTTCTAGAAGAGGGAGTGGGTGACAGAGTGTAGACCAAGCACTGTGGCGGTGGGAAAGGGGGACACGGAATGAAAGATACAATGATGTTTCTCCATTTTACCAGTGTCAGCCCATACGCACAGGGAGACCTAAAAAAGCTTCACCTACAGCTGAAGAAAGGGAGACGACAAATTTAAACCAAGACCAAGGATCTGGGCTATGCTGTATTTATCCAGGTTCCCTCCTCTTCCTCCCAAGTATCTACTAGTTGTCTGATTGAGCAGATTATAGCCAGTAAGGCAGGGAAGATTTGTTTGCCAGGCTGACATGTAAGACATTCTCATCAGAAGATAAACTACCCCGATGTTATGTTTCTGCTATGTAGTTTTGAACTCTCAACCTCTCTGAGCCCCAGGTATTCCCCATTCTATGCACTATTCCTCCAGCTGAGGACTGGTCCTTTGGGGCCCACCACCCTGATTCTAATTCCTCAGGGCCTGTTTCTGCTCTCCCAGCAGGGTAAATCAGGAATAACTCCACAGAAGTCAACAGAGCTACAGTGATATAAGATTGGGGAGTTCAGAATTGGAATCTCAGGCAATTTACATCTGCCAGGGGCTGTACAAACATTAATTCCACTCAGAGACCCAAGAGGTAGGTAGGTATGAGCGAGGCACTTGGTCTGCAGCCCCAGGAGCTGGGAGTGCTGTCTCAACAAGAAGTTCTGAGGAAGAAACCTATAAAACCCTTACCTATGTGTATAACCTGCCTTCAGGGCACTGCAGAAGCACAAGTGGGAACATTATTAGTTCATAGATTAGCAGAATAAGGATGGGTAAGAGTTTTTAATACAAAAACATGCCCCAACCTCAGTATGTCAGAGCAGTAATCTACACTGCTCAGATCAGAGAAGCATTTAGCACTGTCCAGTCTCAGTGGCAAAAGCTTTCAACTGGAATTTCACTCAAGCAAAGCTAAGTCAAAGGAGGATCCCAAGACATGCACAGATCTGAACTCGTAAGAATGATGTTTCTGCTTGATTTGGGCACAGATTTGTAATCCTACTGCAATTCCATGGCTTACATATATGCAAGCACACACACAGAGAAAAGGCTTTGTGAAAGGTTTGAGACCATAGTTTATATATCTGGGAGCCCAGACACCTCGATTCTGATCTAGAAAGATTGAAGACCTCTACATTCTGTGAGCGTAGACACCACCTACTGTCGCATATGGAAATTCAGAGGAACGTGGGGTATGAGACTGTATGTGCTAAGAGTCTCCTTTGCCATCTTCTACAGGAGGGTATTAAGCAGGGATGCAATCTCCTATATACAGACTGGCTCCATAAAACATATTCACAGGTCCATGGAACCTGATCAGTGGTGAACATATTGTAGAAAGAGAGGAGCAGCCCTGACCAGACTTTAAGAACCCCTGAACACATTCATGCTCTGTCCCTGGGTCTTGCGCTAAAGTGGTGGTAAGGAGATCAGATTTCAAAAGGAAGATACAAATGGAGTCTTCATGTTTATTGCAGGGAGAAAGGGTTCGTTCCCGCCCTGTATCTCAATCTTTGTGTCAAACACACTGGGCCAGCCAGAGACAAAACAGGAAATCTATCAGAGGCCCGTCCATCAGCACAAGCGGATCGAGAGGGACGTGTTACTGATAAGAAGGAGGGCAAGTCAGTCACATAAAGGGCAGAGGTAGGGGATCTGAGGTAAGTTTGAAACAAACCACTGCAGTGGGATCACCACACCCGCCCTTCCTTGTTCCAGACCACTGCCTCCTCCTTATTTCGACTGTCCACCTAGGGCCACATCTGTTTATTTTCATCATGGGGATAATGCTGCAGTGAAGGGCCCCTGCTGTTAAATCCAATGGCACATCCTTTGTAATCAGGTTGGCAGAAGTGCTGTTAGTCTGTGGCCTCTGCTCTTTATTGTAGTTGTGTCTTGGTCATTACGTGGTTATGCATGAAAAGAGGAACAATTTTAAAAAACCCAGAGACAGTGCTGATGCACCTGTTTCCCTTCTGAAGATGGCTCACAGGAACTGTCAATTAAAACTGAATATGGCCAGGAAATTAGACGAATTATAGAATCAGGAGTCTGGGGTGGGTGGGTAGAAGACGTGACTTGGGGGACAGGCTTCTTCTCCACAGACCTTTCAGCTCTCCTGATTGTAAACCAGCAAAAACCAAAGATGTGCCCTCTGCGAGCCAGCAAGGTCCAGAGCCCATACCTGGGCTGGCAGGGTATAAAGTTCTGTGCTCCAGAAATCAGTCAGGCACCATGTTTGTACCACTGGGCAGCATTGGGAGAAAACGTCCGCCTCCATTCACTGACGTGCAATTTCACCCATGGCCCCAGACTCACAGCCTCTTGTTAGTCCTCATCTGAGCTGTCCTCCGACTTCTCATCAGCTGCCACTTTCCAGTTCTTCCTCTTGCTTTGCTTCTCCTGAATCTCACTGTGCCTCTCTAATGCAGACACAGTGCATTTCCTTCTTTTTTTCTTAGGCCACTTTTCCTTTTTCTCCTCAGGTTCGCTGTCCTCAGAGCTGCTCACACTGGAAGAGTCACTTTCCTGCCCAGAGGAAGAGGCAGGTTCCTTTGCAAGCCTTTTCCTGGTCTTCTTCTTGTGCTTGTGTTTGTCTTTCCCTCTCCTGGTGCCCGAAGTCCCCTCCTCTGAACACTCGCTTTCCTGGGAAGAATCTGATGATGCCTTCGCCTTCTCCTTTTTCCTCTTCTTTCGCTTTTTGTGTGATCTCTTTTTCCGCTTCTTCTTCTGTGATTTCTTTGGCCTCTTCCGTTTGAGTGACTCAGGCACAGACTGTTTTCCTGGGTGAGACTTCCTCTTTCCATTGACAGCGTTTTGTTCATCTTTCTCTTGCTGGTCACTGTAACAGGAACAAAGAATAGAGGCCTGGGCAGATTCTAAATTAGCATTCCCTATTTCAAAGCATCAGTCAAGCCCATCTATCCTGAGCTCCTTTCAGGACAGACATATGGATGCTATGCAAGAAAAGCTGGATGCATTTTTAACTTCACCACTTAACAGTTTGGGTCCATATCTTATAACTGAGATGAGGGGCCATTTCAAAGGCATTTTAACCATCCCAGAGCATGGAAAACATAACATAATCCTGTAAAACTTACTAAGAACTCCTTATCTGTGACTAGCAGGAATCAGATAAGTGCTAGATCTGGCAATTCTACTATGTACAGTTTTTTAAATAAATAAATCTGTGTCCCAATCATTTGCGTTTCTTTGTTTGCATTTTCACTCTTAATTGCTCTCATGCTACCGGAGCTCTCATTCTGACTTGCATTTCTAGGTGCACACATGCTTGCAGGTAGTCACGAAAGCTGGATCACTTCAGGAAATAGCCCAACTCCGAGAAGCCAAACACTTATTTGCATAACATTTCAGTCACTCTTAACACAGGGTTAAAGCTGGATGTCCTGTTATTAGAAGAGATACAATCACCTCTCAGGGCTCAGAACAGGGAGGGCTCTTCACTGCAGGAATGATGCCACATATGGCAAAGTAAGGATAGCATTCAAGCCTTAACTGAATGTTTATGCCTTATGAACTGAAGCCAGCCCTCTCACATTATTGTCAGAATTGTTTTTAGTAAGAGAACACATTAATGGACTGGAATTTCAGGCCACATGTCTGCTAGGTAAACAATTCAATTATGCCTTGAAAGGTCAATTTAAAGTCTATATTGGAGAGGTACAAGCTCTATATTTCATTGTGTAACTTGACAGAAATTAAGATGTTGGACTTTTCAGTAAGCCTGTTTGTCCTTACCTGTCAGTATCAAATTCCTCTGGATATAACTCTTTATAGCCACTGTGACCCCATCTGCAAGAGAACAGCAGGAAACATGTTAAAATCATACAAAATATTCAGAACCAAAATGAGGGTGAAATGAAAGAGAGAGCTTTAGGGAAAATACAAAACACGAGTCCGGACCAATAACAGCTAGTATCTTCCTTACTTGTTTAAGGTCCTAACATTTTGCTTTGCTAGGTTCTGTTCAGACCATTCTGGGCAGACTAATGGCCACTTCGCTTTTTTCTGGTAAGGAACTTGTACCTCCCTGTGCAGCAGAAGCCCAATGATTTGGGAGTTCACACTTCTCATAAACACCCAGGAAACATGGGGTGAAATCTTAGCCCCACTGAAGTCAATGGAAGTTTTGCCATTGACTTCACCCATGGTGTGTAATTTGCTTTTCTCACCCTGTGTATTTCCCCATAGTAAGACGGTTTCATTTGTATTCAACTGTGTGATCACAAAACTCCATTTATAATGCAAAACACAAGTATATGGTCCTTTATTACTGTGGTAAAATCTACATACATCTAAAACCTATCCAAATACAGAATTACAGCTGTACAGGAATTTCAGGCAGCAAGAATGCCAACAGCCAGATTAGGACTGGGTGCTAATAAAAATAAAAAGAAGACACCTGAAGGAATGAAACAATTAGCTAAAATGACAGTAAAGGAGGAGTTCAGGGAGGTACAATGCAGCTCCTGTTTCTTAGAAATACCCCCAAAAGCACTGACTAGTATTTCCCTGTCAATCTGGGAGATTAGCTACTTGGATATCATAAGCAGGTTTGGTTAAATTCTACAGAGAGCAGTACTAAACAAGCCTTGGGTTTAGGGCTGTATTCATTTCATGCCAGAGAGGAAGAATGCTCTTGTGACTAAGGCACAGGACTGAAACAAAGGAGATCTAGGCTCAGTTCCCGGCTGTGTGTGACACTGGGCATGTTACTTAAGTCTCCCTGTACCTCACTTTACCACCCGTAAAATGGGGATGATACTACTTCCTTATTGCACAGGAGTGTTGTGAGGATGAATTCACTAACTTTTGTGAAATGTGGGGGCCATAGAGTACCAAATCCTTTTTCTATAGGAACCATGCTAGGACAGTAATTCACCCACAAACCTATCTGGCATGTTGGCTTCACATTCATAGAGCTTCTTATTCCAGGTCCGGGCCCGGAGAAGATCATCTTCAGTCATGTCAGGAACATGCACAAAGTTCTTTGCCTTCCAATCAGCCCTTTGGCTCTCCTCATCGAAACCGTCACTGCGCATACGACTACTGCAGAGAGAAAATGAGTGTTCTCCAGTGGTCATTTCAGAGGAACAAATGATTTTTTGGGCAGTCAATCAATCTAGGGCACAGAGGGCACTGGGGAGAAAGCACACATCCACAGTCTCTGGACGTCAGTCCATGCAAAGAGATTCACTCCATCTCCACAGGATGGTCACTCGGAGCTTCCATGGGACCACCCCAATAATTAATAAATGACTTGCACAGACAGTTGCCTTTCATCAGTTTCTCAAATCACTTTGTAAACAGTAATTAATTATGCCTCACAGTACTCTGAAAAAGCAGGTATGCATCACGTCAAGCACCACTGAAATGCTACCACCTCTGCTTAACAGTGCACAGTGACACAACAACTTAAGGCAGGAAATAAAGATGACAGTATCCAGTAGAAACTGGAGGGGGAACACAATTACTGGAGTTGGAATTTGGTGAGAGTACCAAGGTTAACAGCCTGAATCTAATAAAAAGTGCCATGGGGTCTTCAATGATTACAACTGATCATGATTTCACTTTTACATCTCATCTAAAAGATAGCCTCTCCCAGCACCAAGCTGGGCCACTGAGCTCAATACAGACTCAAACGCAAGAGTTAACAAAACCACTTCTCATATCACTTGCTCATTCCTTGAAGGTCTTCATCCACTTAAAACCAACCTGACCCTGCTTAGCTTGTGAGATCTTTGTTTCAGAGTAGTAGCCGTGTTACGGTATGGCTACACTTGAAATATCAAAGTGCTGCTGCGGCAGCGCTGTGAAATGTGAGTGTGGTCGGAACGCCAGCGCTGGGAGAGAGCTCTCCCAGCGCTGCACGTAAACCACATCCTCTACGGGTGTAGCGTGCAGCGCTGGTAGCCGCGCTCCCAGCGCTGCCGCCCTGATTACACTGAGGCTTTACAGCGCTGCATCTTGCAGCGCTCAGGGGGGTGTTTTTTTCACAACCCTGAGCGCGAAAGTTGCAGCGCTGTAAAGTGCCAGTGTAGTCAAGCCCTTAGAGACTAACCAATTTATTGTTAGTGTTAGATCTTTGTGAGTTTGTTATGGTGAGAGTACCCACAGGTACCCTGCTCTTACCTACATTAATACTGGACAGGAGCTGGACGAAATTTATGTGGTGCAAGACCTCGGGTCCGAATGATTTAATTTAGTGATAACTCACATCACACTATAAATACTAATGCACTAGCACTGAGTACATCTACCAAAGACACCGCAGACTTTTCAGATGTCACTATCACATTTCTTAACCAAACTATAATCCTGCTATTTCAGAGGTCCCAACCTATCTAAAGTTACATATTTTTAAAGCTGCACACCTGGATCACGCCACAAAGATGCAGTGTGAAACTTCAACAGGAAGTGTGGTGTATATAGGTGTGATGGGGTGCCTGCCCCACACTGGGCTCTAAGGAGTTAAAAGAGCCCTAGGGAGGCTGTGCAGGAGCCAGCCAATCAGAGAAGGGCTGAAGGAAGCAGCCAATTAGGGCCAAGCAGACTGATATAAAAAGTGAGCTGCTAGGCAGAGAAGGGTAGCTCTCTGCTGGGAGTCAAAAAGACTGTATCTCTGGAGAACTGCCAGCATTCTGGACAGAGCAGTGCTACAAGCAGGGACTGGAGGAGCAAGAAACAGCTCCTGGCTGGCTGGCTGCTGGGGTTTGCAGGCTCAGGCAAGAGCAAAGAGGATGAGGAGGCCACAAGGAACTGGTCAGACAATTTGCTGCAGCAGCCACAAAGGGAAATGGCTGAACAGTGGACTGCAGATCCCCTGGAACAAGAGAGTACTGTGTGTGGCATAGCCAGAAGACTGTGTCACTGAAGAGGATGCCATGGTCCTTAGAGGTGGCTCCTAGAGTAGGTGATGGTGGCAACGCACCACCAAAAGAAGGTATGCTAATATGCAGAGCTAATCCCCAAAACAGCCAGCAGGACGCACCACAGGGATGAGTGAACCCCATTTAAACAGGATTATACAGGGATGCTCCTGTGTGGTCACCAAAATAGTTAATGAAGTTTTGGCCCTTACACAAGGCTCTTGCTCTCTCTTTAAAGAACTTTGCAAAATTAAATAATACTACAATACAGAGTGGTAAAGAGGATTATTTCCTCCAGATAACTAAGTCCCACCTGGAGGTATTGGGTGACATTCTCCCTTGCTTCCATGGGTGAGTCTCTTGAGTCTGCTTCTCCAACTCCCTTATTTTCCACATTTCTGATTCTTCTTGAATCTGAAAAATATGAAGAAAATGAGAAAATTAAGTAATCTACAGAAGTGATGCTTTGCAACTACAAAACACTATAAACTCACTTCTTCTGGGTCAATAATTGAAGTTTGATGGATTTCAAACTAAATTGACCTGCTGCAGTGACATAAATGAGCCTTTTTAGCTACACCAAGTTAACCAAAATGAGAAATGTCATAATGACAATTTAGCTGCAGCAGCAAACAACTTTGTTTTATAGATGAGGAGCCTTATTCTGTAATCTGATCCATGCTGGTGGACCCTTCAGTTCATACAGAAACTCTCACTCATGGGAGCTCTGTACTCCTCCAGAGTTCTGCTCACATAGCTATTGCAGAGCTGAGTCCCAAGTGAGTATTCACGTTAAACGCTTGAAAATACAGCATACCCAGTGCTTTGACACAGATTCTGTTCACATAGCCTTGTTGTGCATGTGGCATCATCTTAAGCATATATGAGATAAATGCCTCTTGGAAAATGATCCTGATGAATTAAATGCATTAGTAAAAAAGGGCCAATTTCTAAATCTCTCAGGAAATACCAGCCTTGTGCACTAAAGTGACATTCAAATCCCAGTGGGGATCCATTTTACTGAGGCACAAAAACCTAACAAATGCTAAATTAAAATAATTATCTTTCTTATCTTAAAGAGAAGACAAAACTCAAAGTAAATGTTGTTGGGAGGGGGGAAAGCTTTTATAAGACATAAGAGCCACAGAAACACTTCCCTTCATTTTAAATAAATGAAACTTGTAAATAAATATTCTCTTGCCATGCCTACAAATCAAACAAGGCAGCACTTAGTATCTGAAAGTGAAACTGACTTTTCATAGGTCTAGCTGAGAGAGAGGCAAAAAACGACACACGAGTTTAAACAGGGAAAAACTAGATTAGTAAAAATACAAGTCATTGTTAGTAATGTATGCAAGGAGCTGTGCTTGTGCACAAAATGTGATTTTTTTTTCAACTAATGGGGCCCCTTTAAAAATTAATTCATCTGTGCATTCAGGATTAAATTCACTTCTGTGCAGAAAATTAGCAGACAGCCTTGGCACCACTTAAGTCCAAAACAGAGCCCTCTGAAATGCTTAGTTGTTTATATATTTTTCATTTTATTTCTGGCAATATAGTGTTAATTCATTTTATCTACGCTCAGTAGGTGGGTTGGATCATGGTGGGTGGGTGGGCAGGCAGGTCCTGGAGATGGGTTGGGTTTGGTCTGGTCATGTCCTGCCCCTGGGGTAGGGGAAAAAGACCTGGGAGGGACAGGTGGGGTTGCAGAGAGAGCCCTCCCCACTCTGACCATGCATTAGTGGCTCCTGTCCTGTGGGGCTGAGCTCAGCTCCAGCCACTGAGACCTGGAGCATGGAGTTTCAGCACTGGTCAGGTTTGGCCCAGCCAACCCGCTGTCATGATGATGGAGGGGCAGCTGCGTCAAATCTGAGCTAGCTCGCTGTGACCCACGTGCCAGGTGGCAATGCATGGAGAGGCGAGCTATGTCCAGCCCCGCAGAACAGGAGCCAACACTGTAGAGTGAGTTTTTCCATTTTATTTTGTGTTATTTCTCATTTGCAAAAAACATGGAGCTCTAGCCCCACATACACTCCCAGACTAGGGGCCTTGTGCTGGTCTTTTGCCCAAGAGTTAACTTCACCCTAAGCTTTGTCTTCTAAATTTAAAATTAGTATAAGTTTTTAAGATGAGTAAATATCTTAAAAATGTAGGAAGAAAAATGTTTGAAACAAATTTAATCATGGTGCAAGTAGCATGGACCTCTCTTTCATTGATGCGCTGCAGAAATTTCTACCTTCAAAAATATACTTGTATGCGGAACTGATTTGCTGAGTGCAACAACATAAGTTTAGCCACCATAATTTAGTAACAACAAAATGAAAATAGCATAGCTTGAGACAATGGCAGCAAAAAAGACCTTTCCCTTGTAAATATCATAACACTGGACATGCAACACTAAAGTAACAGGAGAAAGATCTTGATATACATGAGGAAAGTCAGACTGTATCAGCAAGACAAGGGGATACAATAATATCTTGGACTGGACTAACTTCTGTTTGTGAAAGAGACAAGCTTTTGAGTTTACAGAGAGCCCGGCCCTGAAGAAGAGCTATCAGAGATGGTACTACACTTCACCACAGGAGAGAGAAGCAAAGGAATAGAACATGGTCCCATACCTTGTTGTGTGCATCAGTGTGACGAATGACATTTCGTAAGAGAACTTTTCCTAAAGGGACCCGGGACATTCTTTAACCTTCACAGAAGTAACAAAAAATAAGGCTATTAGAAAATCACATAAGACTCGGTAGTGCACAAGATGCTCTTGTCAGGACAGGGAGATGAATGGCATAAAGGCAAGTCTTTTTCCATCTGTGTGACAGTAAATGTGCTATTGATACAGGCTGAGATATGTGTTCCCTAAAAAGCCACTGCATTACCCCCAGACTAAGCTTCTTATGAGACCGTCTGCACGTACAGGGGCGAGAAAGGATGATCCAGCAGTTGGTGCCCACACCCACAGTCTCTGATAAGTCTCTGTATCTCATACCCCATATATCAATGAGAAGATAAGTGATAATTATTCTCTCTCTCAAACTAATACTTCCATGTTGAGTGTTTAACATGCTGTGGCTCTGAGCCTGCTGCTCCCATTTACGCCAGTCTGAGTCAGAAGTAACTGCACTGAAATCAAGGAGCGACGCTGGTGTAAAACTGACACGTGGAAGAGAGAGCCAGGCTCTACCTATACAGCCGTTCATCCACCACTGAAGCGCAGCTCCCTGCGTGGTATCACCCAGCCCCCAGCAGATCAGGGCAGAAAATAAAGGGACCACCCGGAGAGCAGGGAGATCGAGCGAGATTTGCTTTCATCTCAGCCCAAAGCACCAGCCTGCCTGGGCCCCCTCAGTAGCAACACGCAGACAGCCAGACAGAAACAGCGCCAGCTGGCAGGGAGCGCAGGGCAGCAGGGCGCTGCCACAGCACTGGGCAGCTGGGGGGGGAGGGCGAGGCACAGGCCCACACCGGTACATTCAGGCCTGGGGAGACCCCCACCCAGCGCTCCCCCGCGGGCCAATAACCCACCCCCCAGCCCAGAGCCCGTCTCACCCACGGAGAGAAGTGCTCGCTCCCTCCCCCCGGAAGTGCGTGCCCCGGAAGTGCTTCCAACGGAAGCACTCGGAACTCGGGGGGGGCTGTTTGCGACACTTCCGCTTCCGGGTGACGCCCGTATCGGTTGTTATGGAAACGGCGTCGTGTACCCAGAGGGAAGATCTCTGTGGCGAGTGAAGGGGAGAGAGTGGGGGCGGCACGAGGGCGCCGGGGTGGGGCCGAGGG
>NC_133786.1:14676566-14686855 GCF_003597395.2 Chelonoidis abingdonii | reverse complement strand
GGGGCGCTGGGATGCGGGCCGAGGGGGCGGCACGGGGGGCGCTGGGATGCGGGCCGAGGGGGCGGCACGGGGGGCGCTGGGATGCGGGCCGAGGGACCTCTAATGTGACTCTCAGATCCCAGGGGCAGGTGAAGGGGCTGGGGAGAGGTTGGCAAATAGATCCCCCATCCTTTTTCTTGTGACTAGAACATATTTTGCCCTGGCGTCGCGGATACAAACCCCATGGACCCTGTGCAGGGCAGCTATTCAACGCAAATACTCTCCCTAATTCTCTTATAGGTTAAGTGTAGAACCCGTGCTGCTTCCTGAGGGACATTTGTGCTAGTGATGGCGGCTCCTGCTCACTCAAAGGACATGCTGACTCAAGTGACCCAACTCTGGAGTATGCTGGATGAGATGGCAGAAAGCACCCCTGAGAGTTACCACAGATTCATGCAGCAGCAGCTGGAGGATGCAAAGCAATATTGCACTCCCCCTGAACCACATCTTTGCCTACAGACCCACATACTGGTACATGGGGCAAGGGCTTATACTATGAAAGAGCCATGAGATTCCAGTAGGATCTCACTTGGCAATGGTAGTGCCTGGAAGATGCTTCCGGCTGCAAAAAGGCCCTAACCAGCACTGCTAGCTGAGCTGTGTCATGGGAGCCCTCACAGGCTATCTGAAGACCCTTGGGAGTGGGTGAAGGTCCTTCTGTGCACCAGTGTTCACTGCTAGAGACCCAAGAGTACTGATACACCAATGGGGGATGGAGTGAGGATATCATTCTGCCTAATGGCTCAGTAAGGTTAAAAAAGGATTCGATTTTTGTGAGGAAAAATAGCCTCTGTGGTGCCATTGGTTAGGATAAAAATAATAAAAGTTCTCATGTGTTGTGCTTCTGGGTGGGAGGCAGTGCTCCTTTCCAAAATGCACCATCATGAAGGGCACAAACAGCTGCCTTGTGGAAGATTTTTATTTTCACAGAAGCATTGGACAATAGCCATTGTCAGAGCCAGGTTACCCAACTGGTCTGTATGCCTGTGGGAAAAGCACCATGTTTACATGGAACTGAAAATAGCAGCAGATGCAGATATGAATTCTAGTGTTAAATGCAAAGCCATTCCTAATTAAACCAAGCAGTGCCCATGGGAAAAGTAAGGGTCTGGAGGAGATCACATATAATTCAGGCATACTTTGTGGCCTGAGGTTCATCAATAAACAGGAATGCATCCCATTGTGACAAAGCTGGATTCCTAGCTCTGAGATTCTGCCAGAATTGATGATCATAGCAGATCACTTAATGTAACATGGAAATCCAGGATATATTCTGCATCTAAGATCACAGTAAACTTTGAGAGGGTGAACCCCATAACTTGAGCTGGATACTAGTACCTCTGGGCAGTGAATACATGTCTTTAGAGAGGCAGCTCTCCCCCCTTGTGCTATGGAAATAGCCAGCTCCTAGATACTAGAAACCTGATTCTCCTCTCAAACTATTGCAGCAGTGTAACTCCATTGACCACCCTGGAAGTACTCCCCAGTTACACTGGCACAACCATAGGTCATGATCAGACTCTAAAGCAGTGCTGGTTTGTTGTTGAATGTCCTACATAGCACAGACTATGACAAGACACGTGTTGTTGCTGTTGTCTGGTAAAAAGACCCCTTTGTGTCCCTAAAATCAATATTCATACACTGTATTTAAATCCTATTCTGCTCCTGGTATATGATCATTTAGACTAGCTTTGTTTTTTCCACCTGTATATTTTTTCTTCAATACGAAAGCCCTGTGGGCACAAAGACAAACATAGCTCTTTACATGTTTTATATAAAGTTGAACTAGGAAGTTTATAGGTAGTTAAGGATTTGAAAGTGGCCTATGATTTTACCTGTTGTTAACCATTTGGTTCCATTGCACTTTTGGCTATAAGGAGACCTAAACATTTGTGGTGATTAAGTGGTTTTGGGTTCTCTTTGCAGGATCCTAATGAAAAATCATTATTCATTAACCTCTGCAGATGGAAAAGAGTCCCAGCTCCTAAGTCACCTACTGATCCACTACCTCTAAGTGCTGGCCCACTTGAGGAGGTGTCCGATAAAGCAGGCAAGTACATAATGGGTTCCAAAATACTCTTTGTACATGCCACAGTTAGGACACTTTCCAATACAATCCTATAGAAATGAGAGGAAAGGCAAAGAGCAGCCCTTTTAAAGTGCCATTGGCGGTATACAGCTTGCAACTTGAAGGTGGAGGAGGTATAGACTAAACCCTAAGTAAAACTGGTTGTTCCTTCTGAAAAAGCAGATCACACTAAATGCTTAAGTGCCTTGCAGGATTAGGGCTTTAGCACATGTACCCATCTTTAAGCACATGAGTAGTCTCAGTTCCATTAAATGCAGGGAAATAACTCCCATGTTTAACTTTACACATGTCGATAAGTGATCTGCAGGATGGGAGTGGTATTTTCTACAAGTCAGTTTTCTGGAACCAGGTCCTCATAGGAAACCACACATCAAGCCCCTTCCTATTCATATTATTGATTCTTCAAAACATTTAATCATTAAAAGCATCAAAATTATTCTTAATATAGGTTACCTCCACTGTACCTATGGCAGATGTATTCTATCCCCTATAAAACAGATTGTAGCAGTACAGCAATAATGTTTGACACACTGTTTTTCTAGAGATTTACTCCATCATAGATATTGCATATAATCCGACTGTTCTTCAGCGGGAGAACCAAGCAGAAATGGATCACGTGATCTGTCTGACATTTAAATACATTGAGGAGCATTACAACCTCTGTCTCTCCCACTCTTACCACATTGCAACATTCACACTCAAAGGAAGCCTGAAAAGGATGAAACAGAGTCTGAGAGCAGGACCACTACCAGCTCCACTTTTCAACAGGAACACGAGGAATGGTACATACACTTCTTTTAAATTACTGTCAAGAGATGGTGTAATGGAAACGGAAAAGGCTAAACTCCCAGTCCCATCTATGTGGGGGGTGGCTACAATGTTATTTTCCGTCTCCTTGAAATCTAAAGAATATTGAAACGGACCTGTGCCCTGTCCCTGCAAGTTGCTCAGCATCTTGTAGGCCTGTGCCCAGTAGAATCAGGCCTGTGTGGTTTCACTGTAAGATACAGAACACTGGAAACTTGAGTTTCAGTCTTGTACCTACTTACAAATAAAAGTGGAAATGAGGAATGAAGATGGAAAGAGCTCCATGAAATTAGTATACAAGCTTCAGCAGCTGAGTTCATAATCACAAAGCTGACGCTTACATTTTGGCACATTTTGCTAACTGGTATAAATCCATCAGTTAAAGCTACAGCTAAACTATTTCTAATAAGATGTTTTATTAACTACCTGTGTGAATATTATTTTTTCTGGAAGAACTGACCCTGGACCAGATAAAGAACAACCTCAGAGAGGAGGACCGCACTAATGCTACACTGCTGCTGAACAAGGATGTTACACAGTCTAAAGTGCATCTGATAGAAGAAATTGCCAGTATGGAGCTGGTACGGGAGCCAGTCACACCAGCCTATGAACTGACCATTGCAAAGGATGCAAACAGGAAACCTCTAAAGATTGAACTGAAAGTTGAAATGCCTAAAGTTAGTTCCGTTTCTGAATGTGAACTGAGCCTTTCAAGGGTAAGTTTTGCAGGAACGAAAACCTGTGTTTCCTCTCTGTTGAATCCAAACAGGCTTAGAAAGTCACTTTAACACATATACTTGCTCACGGAGTATTTTAATTTACCTATGTTTTAGGATGATGTAATCATTGAAGTCCCTGAAAAATACAGATTACAGCTGGATTTGCCAGAGTTAGTCGAAGAAGAAGCAACTACAGCAACATTTAACACAGGAAAAGGTGTGTTGCTTATCATAATGCCAATTCCCTAAAGAAAATGTTAGGGACAACAGGTTCTCAAAAAATTATGGGTATGTGTCACTCTTAAAGATTAAAAGGAAGGTTAATGGTAAAGATCTTACTAATATGTAGAAATCAGTATCACTGTGTTATTCTAAGTATCTGTTCTGCTGTCTATGAAGGGGGGTGATAAAGTTTACATAGAGAGGAAGTGTACTGTATATAGAGTAGGAAGGAATTCTTAATAAAAGTTGTAAGCATTTGAGGGTTACTTAAATCATTTTATCTCTAACGCGATTCTACATTATAAACTTTACTACCATGTTCAGTTTGTCCATCAGTAGAGCAATAAAGGGTGATTAACTCTGAAGAAATAGTGTTTTCCTTTCTGGTTTTACTCCGCTGAAGAAACTCTTATCTGGTGTTAGCAAACTGTTTCTTTTTAAATAGAGGGTTTAATGCTAGTGAAAGATGGTGACATTGATAATGCTTGATATGTAACAGTGCAAGCTCTCCCACAACCTGGCTTCTTTTTCAACTAGATCTGCAGGGGTTACCTTTAAAAAGTGAGGTGAGCAGTCTCCAAGCCAATTCACTACTGAGAGCACTACTAAGAGTTGGCCTTAACCCACCCATGCAATGGTGTTGCAATCTCAGCAGAACTAGGCAACATAACAGTAGTGCTCTAGAACTAGTCTGCCAATTCAAATACTATTTACATAATGGATATTAAGGCTCAAGAACCCTGTGAATGACGGTATCTACCAAAAGGGTTTCTCTACTATCAACACTTCCCAAGTGCTATATGTCTGTGGTGCCAGCTAGCATTCACGAAGAAAACAAGCCAAAGCAGATGAGATAACATTACAAATGAATACTTCAGAGGTTGGAAAAGGTGGGTCAGGAGTCCAGTTGTCTTACAAAGGCAATAATGATCATATTCTATTCTAATATGAAATTATTTTTCAGACTGTAGGTGAGGAAATAAAGCATCAGTTTCATGATGCCTTTTTGGTAAGTAGTTTGATGTCCCAATGTACTCACCCCTTTTATACCAGGCTGTACCCACTTTAGCTTTACCTTACTGTCCTCCATTACAGCATATAACAATATGGCAGAGGAATAACTATGTTTAAAAATAGATCAGAAATTAGAACAGACAGGTTAGAAATGTATAATTGTATTTAATTTTAACAGACTCATTTACGCATGAGCAGCAATTCTTAGTTTTCCTCCTTTTTCTGTTCTGAAACTGTTACAAGGATTGCATCTAAAGACTGCATTTCTGTAGTTATAGGTCAGACTGAAACGTGTTCATGTACATAAGCTGCCCTTGTTGGAGTGTATAGCATCCACCAGGGCACTGCAAGCACCACAAAACCAAATACAAACACGGAGCTGAAAGGATCATTCTGTTGTTCTGCAACCTGTTCCCCAGTCAGGCTCTCAATAGGACAATGGTCCTTTGGCACAAGGTAGTCCCTGTTATGATTAATTTTCAAGTTATTATGGGGATGGGATAACAAGAGTGTCCAGGATTTCCTTAACCAGAATTCTAAGTACACAGTGTAGCAGTGGAGTCAGAAACATAGATCATCCAAGTCCAGTGCTGCATGTCAGTGGCCTACCAAAGATGTTACTGAAGCACTTATGGCTGGAAATCTTAAGGGTAATAGGGTAAGTTACATTTGCCCAACCAAAAGGGTTGACAACTTGGATAGACTGCACAAGCAGTGAGGTCAGCAGCACCCATTACTAAACAGAAAAAGCACTGGGACAATTTTTATTTGTCTTACAATTCCAAAGATTTAATAGAATACATGGACTCACTAGAGAATCTGGAATTGAGAGAATTAGAACATTTTTAAACTTAAGTGCAACAACTTTTCTTATTACCCAACCATTGAAGTTAGGCATAACTGCAACCAATCAAGTAAAACATTAAATAGTTCTCACAAATATTTCATCTCCACAGTCTATTTTTTCAGTATTACCTTTAGTTGATTCTGTAGCACAGCTTTACAAGAGACAATACTTAATGTAACGTATAGGGTACAGAATAAGTTTCTGTATAGAATTTATTTAACCTTTTGTTCCTACCAAGCTCTCCTGGTCACTGATCCACTACATGATCGTTTTTAAGTTAACATTTCCCTTTGGAAAGTGGAATATTGGGAGTGGCCACAATGTGTCCCCCCACTGTAGGACACAAGATTAGTGTATTTGGGTACAAGTCCAATAGAAAACCATTTAAAGCATTTTACGTACATTATATACATGGAACAGCACATTCGCAGTTTACTAAGGCTGGGACAGTAAAGACATTTCATCTAAGAATTGTGGTATCAATGACCTCAACTAATGTCAGAGATTCCTATGTCAAGAATGTCTGAAAAATCAATTTTCAAACATCCAAGTCATCACAGAAATGATTCCCAGGAATGGGATTCCAATGGCCAAATTACACATGCTAATAATGGGATCAGCACACATAGCAAGAAATTCTCCTGACTGTTCTGCAGAACAACTATTTCCATTTCAACAGGGTGTATTGTTAACACTGCAAGAGGGAAAGCAGCCATTTAAGATAATTTCATACAAAAATACACACATGTGAAAATCCACAAGGATGGGGCACATTCTCTGTGGCATTTAGAAGAGATTTGATTTACTGTTTTCATAGCCTGATTAGTGCAACTTCTCTCTTGCCTCTTATTTATTTATTTTTTTTAATTTTTTAAAGTCCTCTAAAAGGGTTCACTTAGCTGTGAAAATTTGAGCTAGTGTTGAATTTCAAGGAAGAATTGGAATGTGAACCCTTTGTCCTATGAAAAAATATTCCTCCTCTCAATATGTGCCTGTCACTCTCACTAATACTAGCAGAAGAACAGACCACTTAGGGTTCACTTCTTAAAAAAAAGCAAACAACTGGCTTGTAGATTTGAGCTACCAATCCTTACAAATTCTTTTGCACAGATGTTTACAATCTGGTTCTCTTATTTCTGAGAACACAAGGGATTATATATCTGTGTATGCTCTCCCCCCCTCCCCCAATTCAGGAGTTCTCACATGATTTTAAATCCAAAATGCTTGACTTGTTTTTTTTTTTGAGAAACACTGGCAAATTAACTGTATAAAATACAGTATAACTATATTGCTCTGTAAAGCCTTCTGCAAACTATTTATCTGTACAGACTGGTAAAAATTACCAGTTAATATACATATTTAAAATAAAGAAAGATTTGTTTAATAGAGTCTAATCACTGAAATATAAATAGCTTGATTAGAACAGAACAATGTGACCTAGGAAAGTCTTGGTGGTTTGGTTCGATTATAGCAGCATGGTTGTTGGCTTTTCAAGGAACTTTTTGAACTCAGCAAGCCACTGGGCTCCAACTGCTCCATCCACAACTCGATGGTCACAACTGAGAGTAACTGACATCATGCTGGCCACATCAAACCTGGGAAGAGAAACAAAATCCCATATTTAGCACTCTGCAAGTTAGTTAGCAGAGATTTGTCAGCCAGTGATAGTCACACACCACCCAGGACTTTTATAAAAGATAAACACCGAAGGGGGTTAGTCCTGTAGTACTCAGATCTACGTTTCTATCTCCACAAATGTTCATGGTGAAGATGTACATGACAGAGTAGATCGTATGCTTCGTTTTCTGAAATTAGGTGATCCCTTTGGAACATGCAGGTCATTTTATTTAATAAAATGCAAATACATTTGTGATACAACTTCACTCCACCTCCATGCCAAGTCACACTCTGGGCCTGTCTACCTCAGGGTGAGTTTTCAGGCAGTATGATGGGTTTTATCTATACGACATGTCATTCGTATGCTCACCAGATTCAAAAGTCCACACTGTGCCAAATATGGTCCCGTGAGAAAGGCACTAATGTAGAATTTAGGAGATAAAGGTTCAATTCCTTCCTGTGCGACCTTGAACAAATTATTTCCTCTCTGTGCCTTGGCAACAACAGGACTTCCCTATCTCACAGGGGCATTGTGCGGAGAAATACATTAACCATTGTGAGATGGTTGGATAATATGGCCATGGGAGCCACGTAAGTCCCTAACATAACTAAACTGAAAACAGATTGATAAGATTTGCCTACACAATGTATTTAAAATTATGATGTATCAAAAGCACCTCATGAAGAGCAATAGTTGCACTGTGCAATATTGCAAAATATTGACCTTCTGATGGGGAAATTAGCCATTATTCCAAAGAAAATGTCACCTGTTTGAAGAGTTAACTGAATCTGGATAATGCTCTATTTAATACTTACCCCTTCTCATTATTTGCTGGCACCAGCCTGTTTTCTGAAGTACCAACTGCCAGAATACATGCCTGAGGGGGATTGATTATGGCAGAGAAATTCTTAATCCCATACATTCCTAAATTGGAAACCGTAAAAGTGCCTCCCTACAGGAAATAAACACAGATAAATATATGGAACTTCACAAAAGTCACTTCGCACAGCATGTTAATTAACATGGCAAAACTAGATCATGGACTTGGAAGTGCCTGTTCTGAAGAGGTCATTTGACCGATATGTCATGAAATTGTTCAATTTTTTTTTTTTTTTTTAAATGCATACCCACTTCGTCAGACGCAGGTAGTGGAAATTTCCAGGGGCAGGTATATATATGCTAGCAAGCAGCTAGAGATACGAGGTTAGTTCAGTCAGGGAGGGGAGGCCCTGTTCTAGCAGTAGAGGTGTGAAAACCAAGGGGGAGAAACTGGTTCTGTAATTGGCAAGCCATTCACAGTTCTTTGTTGAGTCCAGAGCTGATGAGTGTCAAATTTTGCAAATGACTGAAGCTCAGAGGTTTCTCTTTGACAGTCTTGGTCCTGAAGTTTTTTGCTGCAGGATAGCCACCTTAAGGTCTGCTTTGTGGCCAGGGAGGTTGAAGTGCTCTCCTACAGGTTTTTGTATTTGCCATCTGATATCTGATTTGTGTCCATTTATCCTTCCGTAGTGATTGTCCAGTTTGGCCGATGTACATAGCAGAGGGGCATTGCTGGCAATGTGGCGTATATCATTGGTGGACGTGCAGGTGATATGAACCAGTGATGGTATGGCTGATCTGGTTAGGTCCTATGATGGTGTCGCTGGTTAGATATGTGGGCAGAGTTGGCATCGAGGTTTGTTGCATGGATTGGTTCCTGAGCTAGAGTTACTATGGTCAGGTGTGCAGTTGCTGTGAGAATACGTTTCAGTGGCAGGTTGTCTGTGGGCAAGGATTCGCCTGCCACCCAAGATTCGTGAAAGTGTGGATCATTGTCCAGGATGGGTTGTAGATCCCTGAATGATGCGTTGGAGGGGTTTTAGCTGGGGCTGTAAGGCGATGGCAGTGGAGTCCTGTTGGTTTCTTTCTGGTTTGTCTTGCAGTAGGAGGCTTCTGGGTACACGTCTGGCTCGTTGATTCTGTTCCTAATTCCTCGTGCGGGTTATTGTAGTTTTGAGAAGCTTTGGTGGAGATTTTGTAGGTGTTGGTCTCTGTCTGAGGGGTTAGAGCAGATGCGGTTGTACCTCAGTGCTTGGCTGTAGACATGGATCGTGTGATGTGCCCAGATGGAAGCTGGAGGCATGAAGGTAGGCGTAGCGGTCGGTGTTTTGATATAGAGTGGTGTTAATGTGGACCATCACTTATTTGCCCGTGGTGTCTAGAAAGTGGATCTCCTGTGTAGATTGCTCCAGGCTGAGGTTGATGGTGGGTGGAAGTTGTGAAATCGTGGTGGAATTTCTAGAGTTTCCTTCCCATGGGTCCAGATGATGAGATGTCATCAATGTAGCGTAGGTAGAGAAGGGGCGTGAGTAGACGAAGCTGAGGAAGCGTTGTTCCAGGTCAGCCATAAAATTGGCGTATTGTGGGGCCATGCGGTGCCCATAGCATGCCACTGTCGGAGGTATATAGTCATTCAAACTTGAAATAGTTGTGTGTGAGTATAAGGCACATACCATCACTGGTTTCATTCACCTTGCACTCCACCAATGTAATATACGCCATCATATGCAGCATGCCCTCTGCTATGTACATCGGCCAAACTGGACATCACTACGGAAAAGGATAATGACCACAATCAGATATCAGGAATGGCAATATACAAAAACCTGTAGGAGAGCCTTCAACCTCCCTGGCCACACAATAGCAGACCTTAGGTGGCTTCTGCAGCAAAAAACCTCAGGACCAGACTTCAAAGGAAACTACTGAGCTTCAGTTTCATTTGCAAATTTACATATCATCTCTGGACTCAACAAAGAATGTGAATGGCTTGTCAATTACAGAACCAGTTCTCTCCCCTTGGTTTTCACACCTCTACTGCTAGACAGGGCCTCACCCTCCCTGATGAACTAACCTCGTATTCTCTACGCTTGCTTGCTAGCATATATATACCTGCCC
>NC_133786.1:14667101-14676047 GCF_003597395.2 Chelonoidis abingdonii | reverse complement strand
CTGGAAATTTCCACTACCTGCGTCTGACGAAGTGGGAATTCACCCACGAAAGCTCACGCTCCAAAACGTCTGTTAGTCTATAAGGTGCCACAGGATTCTCTGCTGCTTTTACAGATCCAGACTAACACGGCTACCCCTCTGATACTTGAATACTGAATAAAGTTACTAGCTGCTTTTGGACCACATACTTACTGCCTGATAACAGTGTCCAACCATGAGGAATTGGCTTCAGGCACCTTCACACATGCCAGAGCTGAAGCTTTAATGATGAAATCATTGACAGAAAGCTTAATGTTCTCTGACACCTCCTGTAAAGAGAAGACAGAGGTTTGAAACGTCAGTGATTTACTCACTCCTTATAGTCACCACAAAAACGGAATTAATTTGCATAAACACGAGACTATACTACCTGTTCACACTTACTGTGTGACCCTATCACAGTCAATCTAGAACATCTCTAAGAGGAAACAACATCTGAAAGTGTCTTAAGCCCATTTAACATTTGCATCTCCCCCATCACAGTCTGAGAAGCAGCATTCAGTTTTGGGATGCGTGCTATCTTCATTTCTTCAAAAGAAAAAACTCAGCTCAGAAGCACCATCTTGTTTATGGTTTGATCCTGCTCTTTATCCTATTTTCTAGCTGAGGCAACAAGAGTAAAAGAAAGCTGTGCAGCTTGTCTAGGATTCAATGTGATCAGGTTGGGGAACTCTGAGCACGCAATGGACAGCGTTTGGATGAAGAAGACTTCTTCACCTGACTAGCAGGAGGCAGCAAACTTTGGATGCGAAGGAACCCGTTCTTCCCAAATCCAGCTGGCTCAACACTGAAGAACAGACGCAGGAGGCTCACCATACTGGTTATCTACTTGTCGCTCAGACCCACACCACAACCCTTCAGTAGTGTTACCTTATTAAGTTCTTTCCTGAGCTCCAGTATTTCTCCCACATTTATATCAATAGACAGATAGTAGTGAGGTATTGTTTGTTTAGACTGCATCAAACGCTGAGCAATGACCTGAAGGCAAACAGAGCAGGTCATTAAAACACAACACACTTTGCAAAATGGGTTTCCATCCAAGCTAAAAGCAGGGCTGACAATGCACACCTCTGTCTTAGATGCACACATTACAGCACAATTGGGTTTGGTCCAAGTGTCTTTGGAGTTGCTATATAAAGACCACTGAGCAGCAAACAATAGCCAAAACACCAATATACGGATTTTGCATTTTTAAGACAGCTAGAATTTATACCCCTTCTCTCATTGTGTTCTCTTAGGCTTTTGCTGAATGGAGTAGAGAGATGAACAGATGGGCTGGGACAGAGGAAAACTTTGTTATGGTGATTTGGGAAGCATCTTAGTTTTGGGGAAATTGGTCCTGTTATTTGTATTTGAGAGAGAGAGATTGTACGAGGCCAGAAACGATGGATGGATGCATTTTTATAAACACAATAAAGCAGCTGATGTATATAAAAGGCACCTCCACAAGAACAAGATCTCACCCTCACCTTCAAATGAAGTTCATTACACCAGAAGACAGAGATTTGGCTAAAGGAATGGTTGTCCATCATAAGGCACCAGACACCTAGAAACACGTCACCCTACTATAAATCACTAATAGCAGTAAAAATGAGAGTGGGATTTTGCTTCAATTTTCATTTCTCGAGACGGTGGATTTCACCCTAGTCCCCTTTTTTGGGTACATCAACCACCACGACATGATTTAGCACAATTGGCTGTCTCTGCTCAAGGTGCAAACTGGGATAGAAGGGTTGCTGCAGATTAGGACTGAGGTGCATTGACAAAGCTGTGGACAGGGAGAGACCTCGCAGGTCAGAATGGAGGTGCATTAGCAAAGCTGCATAGGGGAAGCTTGCTCAACACCTGCCAGTTCTATGCCTTGCTCAAACCAGCACTATTAAATCATTTCTTCCACAAAGTTCCCTATCCTTCAACATCAACTGGCCCTCCTGGTTAAAAGGGACCTTAGTCAACAGTGGTTAAATGTTTAATGTTTCTGGAAAGACTCCTATGTGTAAATACAATCTCCTCTTTAAAGGGAGAGAAAGAAGGAAAACCTCTTACCCTCCGAATATTACTGATGGGGATATCTGTGAAGACGCCTGAAGGAGGTGGTGCTGCTGTTGGAGCTGCAGGTGCAACAGGAGCTGCCTGGGGCTGTATGCAAAGAGAGAGACAGGTAGCTGGGTTTCCAGTCATTGTTCAAATGTGAGCTGGGGTTTGTAAGAAACTAGAAATCAGTATTATGGAGACAAGCTTTGGGATAACTCCTGTCAATAAGGCTGTGGTGGAAAACAGATGGCTGAAACACAACTACTCTCCCCATTTCCAGGTAACCTTCTTTAATAAGCAGAAGGCACTCTCTTCCTATAGCTTCCTACCCTAATGCATTTTAAGTGATTCACAAACCCAAATGTTAAGGCCTTAATAATAATGTGGTGTTTGTGGGTATATGAAACATATGGAATTGATATCTATAGCTACTATATTCTAATTAAGAACTGGTAATAAATATTAGTGATAGGTACCAGCCTATAAGGTTACAGCTACAAAGCAGAACTCCATCAGACGATTGGAAAGTAAGGATGACTGCAGAAGACTTTCAGTTTTTAATATTGGACTTGCTTTGATTTTCCCCTCCTAAACTGCATTCCTCAACGCTCCCCAACTCCATCAGCTGTTCTGTTACTATGGTAATGGGGACCATATAAACACCTAGAGAGGCAGGATGTGCTTCTGCAGCAAAATTCTAAAGTGACAAATAAAAAAGGAGAACATCTTGTCTCAGGTTTCTCAAGTCCTACACATGCTGACTCCCCAACACTTTCAGGTACAACATTCCACACTGTCCAATCACCAGCACGACTTGTCAGTCATCAGAATACCCATACTTCACCTGCTGATTGCAGTCTTCAGCTGCTTCCAAAGAACAGCAGGTAGCTCTACACTTATGGCATAACAACTACTAATGCGGTAGTGCAAGATCTCACAGTCCTACTCACAGAGACAACCTTTGGAGGCACAAATGACTCAATATCTTTCTTCGTGATTCTGCCATCTGGTCCAGTACCTGGTGGAGGGACATGTGAAATTTAAGATGATTTCATGCAATGCCATATTGGGAAAATGCAAGTTAAAATGAAACCCACTCCCTTTCTAACCCAGTCACTTAGCACAGCAATTGGACGTTCGGCTGTAATCCATGACCGGAAAACATATTCGATGGACTGTGAGGGAATGGACAGCTAAGTACATATCTAAGGGCAGCAGAGACTTGCATAAGAACAGAGATGGCAACTGACCTTTCACCTGCGCAATGTCAATTCCTCTTTCTGCTGCCAATTTCTTCGCCAGGGGGCTAATTATTACCCTTCCTTTATGTGCGGGAGCCCCGGGTGATGTGACTGCTGGAGCTGAAGGAGCAGTGGGCTGGGGTGGAGGTGCTGCCGCCTTAAGAGAATGGGTTAGACACAGTCATTAGCTGCATAGACATTCAGCTAAAGTCTTCAAGTTTCACTTCATAAGTATAAGGAGATTGGTGGGGAACATAACACTACAGGTATGGGGGAGAAGAATTATTTAGGAAGGTACAGAGAAATAGACTAAATTTTCTCATAATGTCTTCCATCAGAAAGCCTTTATGGGAGTGCAACTGATTAGGTTGTGGAATCATCTCCCAGAAGGAGCAGTAAGTGACTTGTATCCCCATCATTTGGGGCATTTAAAACTGGAACAGGCAGCAGCCTGGATTACAGACACAGGGAACAACCTCCATCAGTTCCCAGAGGACAGACTAGCTTGTGCTAACAGGTGGTAGCCATCTCACGTTATCCTTTGACTCATGAAACCACAAACACATTATTGGAGTTCAAGCTTCACAAGGTCCACACCAGCAGGATTATTCAGGTCAGATTACCAACTGCTAATGGTCCCCCCACTTCTCTTCCCTATCAGAGATAGTTTTTACCAGAGGGGGAGGACTGGGTGGTGGTGCTTGTGGTTTGATGTCAGCTACTCCAGTCTCTCTGTAGTCAGCAAATGCTGGAATATCAGACTCCTTCTCCACAATGATACAGAGTGGGGTTCCTAATGGCACATCCCTTGTTCCTTCAGACACCAGAATTTTTGCCAGGTAACCTTCTTCCTGCACTTCAAAGCCTTAAAAGAAAATGACTGATGAATGCTGGGGAAGATCAAATAACCAGAAGGTTGGCACTGATGTCTCACAATGAAGAGTTCCTCTGGATGATGCTTTCAGTCTCCCATCAGTAACTAAATCCCTGCCACTTTTTAACAGATCTTTAAAACAACACTGGGGAGAAGTCTCCACGTACCGCAGGTCTAACACAACAGGGCTGGTGCAAAGCTGGGAGCTGCTACTGGCAGCTCCATCACCTAGAACTACAAGAGGACAGGAGATAGCTTTAAATTGCTTCTTTTACATTGCACCAAGGCCTGCTGCCCTTTGCAGCTGGAAGAGAAAAGGCTGGTTTGAAACTACTGTGGACCGCTCTCTCCCCAGAGGTTTAAAAACAATCTGTGGTCCCTCTCAGGGTTAGAAATTGCTCACCTATCGTGGCTTTGTCTGTTTCAATTTCTGCCAGTAAGTCTCCTTCACTCAGTTTCTCACCAACCTTCTTCTCCCACCTCTGAACCGTGCCCATTGTCATCGTAGGCGAGAGAGCAGGGAGAAGAATCTATGGAGTCAAAAGAATGCGAGCATATCATAACAGATAGCTGAAAGCCAACTGGGAACAGGAGCATGACTTCAAACTCCTACAAGCGTGTTACCCTTGAGAATGAGCCAGCACAAATATGCTCCTGGGCCTGCCTAACCCAACCAAGCAGGGTGCAATGCTGCTGCTGCTGCCAAATCTTTGGTTTAGCTTCTTTAAACAAGGCAAATTAAGGAAGAAAATTGAGAGGCAACAACTGAGGGATTTTCCTGTTGGGATTCTGCTTTGCCTGTTTAGTGCTAGTAAATAACCATCACCTAGCACTTATATAACACTTTTTAACCAAAGAGCCCAAGTGTACAGACGGGGATATTGAGACATAGATACGTGGAGTGCCTTGTCTGAGGTCACACAGCAAGTCAGTGGCAGAAATGGAAATAAAACTCTCAATTCCCAGAACAGGTGAGGTTCCCCCAACTCCATTTGGAATCTGACTCCTGAACACAATGCTATGAAAAACGAAGGGGCAGATGGAAAGAGCTATGCTGAGAATGACACACCCTGTCACTCAGGTACTACAGTGGCAGGCACTTTAGATATGCATTCAATAATGAGGACGTGCACAACTGTGCAAGACATTAGTATCGCTTCTCCTGCATCACTGCAGAACTTGTTAGAGAATCAACATTCGACCATCCTTGAACAAGAAAGGAGCAGTAGAAAGGAAGCATGGTCCAGTGGGCAAGGCGCTAGTCTGGGATTCCAGCGATTGGGTTAAATTCCCTGTACCACCATAGACTTCCTGACACACCCTGGGCAAGTCACAATCTCATTGTACCTCAGCTCCCCACCTGTAGAATTGGGATTATAGCAACTCCCTACTTCACAGGGTATTGCAAGGCTAAGCCCATTAAAGGTTGTGAGATGCTCGGCTGCAAAGGTAAAGAGGCCATATAAGTAATTAAGATAGACAAACACAGGATAATGTAGCAGTACTAGGCAGTCACAGAGATACCTCAGCATCTAACCACATTAGAACTAACCAAGCACTAATGGTCTACTCCCCTGCTATGCAAACTTAAAAGAAATTCTTCCCACATAACTGGGCCCCAGCAGAGTAACAGAGGGTGTGATGCAGCTCCTAAGTTCCTTTAACGCTGAGTGTCATGGTGCCTAACTTTCAGTGGCCTAGAGAAATCCCAGGAACAACTCTGCAACCTACAAAGCCGAGCTAGAGGCCCAGGCTTCCTATACAATGAACAGGGACAGAGAGGTGCCTTAAACATGAGTCACAAAAGCCAGCATACTAGGTGAGGAACTACCTAAGCCAGCCAATGCCTACCACAGGGGTGTGTACGAAACCCTGTCCCACTCACACTGGTGGCACTCGAGTCTGGGCTGCAGGGAGGCACCTAGCTCTGTTAGTGATCACGACGGGGAACCAACCGCCTAGGCCACTTCTTGTGGGAATGAGTTCAGCACCTGCCTCGCTCCACACAAAAACTGCTGGAGGAGGAGGTGATGGTGCCACCCACCTTATAACTTTTAGCCCAGAGGATAGAGCATTCACCTAGGATGTGGGGCACCCAGATCCAATCCTCCCTTCACTCGGGCTAGAGGGCAAGAAAGGATTTGAACAGGAGTCTCCCACCTCTCAGGAGAACGCACTAACCACTGAGCAATGGGATATTCTCATGTGGGGCTCCCTCAGTCTCTCCTGTTGAAGCTGTTCCACTGTGGATAAATAATGAACGAGAGATTGGAGCAGCGGGACTGGACCCAGGGTCTCCCCTCTCCCAGAGGGTGCCCTAAGCACTGGATTTCAGTCTCTTTCTAGCCCAGTGACTAAGTATTTATCCTCAGGGAACCAGAGACAGGGTGCTGCTTTGCGGCTTGCTGGTGCCTTCATCCTTTACTCCAGTCTGTGTGGCTAGGCCATCTACTAGCCACATTACCCAAGCAATATCATTACCTCCTAAGAAGAAGAGAATAATGTCCATACAGGAGCTTTTTATAGTCTGAGGGAACTGGAATCCTAGAGGGAGCAGAGAGTCTTCTTCGACTGATACCAGGGACCCGAAAACAATTTTCAAAGCTTAACTGATGAGGGTCCCTCCCCTGAAGCCCATTTTAAATCTGCAGGATGGATCAGCTGACACACTCCTGCAGCTAGAGCTAATAAGGCCCATGGTTTATATCTACATCACAGTGCCTAGGAGCTAAGAGTGTTAGACAGTCAGAAGACAGACACTGAAGAAGAATTCACTGAGGGTATGTACAGGCCTTACCTGCATGTGAGGAGGGTAGGAGCTGCCTGGAGCCTGCACAGAGGGCTGAGCTGGTGGTGGGGGAGCTGCCGCTGGAGGGGGAGGCACTGAGGCTGCTGGAGCAGCAGATGCTGCAGAATCCAAGGTAAAATTCTTAAAGGCATCAATAAACTCAGGCCTGGAAGAGGAGCAAACGGAGCCATGAAGACAACATGGAAGATAATGTGCTTAATGCTTCAGCCTGGGCATCCAACCCGCCAGGTTCCCAATTCATCACTCTACTGAGATTTTATCAACGTACTTACTTTTCAACTGTGATACATATTACAGACCCAATGGGAACATCTCTTGTCCCTTCTGCTACCAGGATCTTGGCCAAATAACATTCTTCCAGACTCTCAAATCCCACTGTTGCTTTGTCTGTTTCCACCTTTGCAAAAAGAGAACGATCTTGTTATAGCCAAAAAAACCCAAAAAAGGCTTCACCTCAGCTCAGAATCCTCCAGTCTGATGTCTGTGGGTGAAGCTCCTTGGCATATAAAGTCATGGTGAGAATTGTCTCAGCTGACAGCAGCAACTTGGCTGAAAAGGAAGAGAGACTGTAGAACAAATGAGGTTCAATCCCTCTCACAAGTAGCTAGGAAACAGCAGGCAACTCTGAGGGGTAGTGGCTGTTTTTAATCCCTTCAATGAAGTGGCTTCAGAAGATTAATATTAATTTTTATTATCTGTATTTCACAGTACCTAGGAGTCCCAGACATTGATCAGGACACTACTGTGCCAGGTGCTGTACACACACAAAACACAAAGAGGATCCTTGCCCCAGACAATTTACAATCTAAGCATGAGAGGGGCCAGATGGATAGACAGACTGACAGGGGAGTACAAGGAAACAATGAGGTGTTTGTTTGAAAATTGAACAAGTGGGTAATGGAAGCTGGCATGGGCTGATGAGCAGCAGGAGTCAACCTTCCAATGCTGAATCAAAGATAATGGGTAAGAGTGAGCAAAGAACATTTATGTCCATTTGGGGTGACCTGTAACAAAATCCAGGGCACGTATTTAGTACAGGAACAATTTTAGAAACCACAACCTGCCTTGTCTTCTGGTTATGGAGCTGCCTCTCACCCCAACAGAAAGTGAGTGGCCTAAATAGAGGCTCCCCATAAGAACTGGTCCTTCCTGCCCCATAACTGTGGACATCCTGGTTAGGGGCAGTCTCTCCACTATACCTCTGCAATCAGATCTCCCTCGCTGATCTTCTCCCCTTCCTTCTTCTCCCACCGAGCGATAGTCCCCATCTGCATCGTAGGTGAAAGAGCCGGCAAAGGCACCTGCACAAGAACAATCCAGCCATAGCGCAAGGGATCCTAGAACACCTTCCACCAATTGAGGCGACAGGCCAGTCAATGCTTTTCAATCCAGAAACTGCCAAGGTGTCAACAATAAAACGGC
This sequence comes from Chelonoidis abingdonii, assembly GCF_003597395.2. NCBI lineage: Eukaryota > Metazoa > Chordata > Testudines > Testudinidae > Chelonoidis > Chelonoidis abingdonii. The sequence goes on along the minus strand of NC_133786.1, from coordinate 14,667,628 downwards.
CATAATGCTAAGGCGACAATAGTCTCACATTTATTCAGAGCCCTTCATCCCAAGGTGCTTCATAACTCAGACTGTCGCAGGGGAATTGCTCACCCCCTTGCGCTGCAAAGGTGGGGAAGGGGCAGGGAGACAAGGGCAAATCCCAGCCCGGCCGCAGCTGACTGGGCTATCGGCCAGTGGGATCCAGGGCTGCCCTGGGTCACATCCTGCGGGTTTGGGCCTAGGGGCCCGTCTGTAGGGCCCGGCCGGCGAGTCTGAGAGGGGATCCAGGGGGCGGCTGGGCTGGGGCTGTTTCCGTCTCACGGGGGCCCCCACCCCGGGCTTCCCCGCGGCAGAGGAGTCGGGGTGGGGAAGAGAAAGGGGGTGACCCTGCGGCTGGGGCAGCTCCGGCTCTGGGGGTCAGGGTCCCGCGGAGGGAGACCCGGGCGCCCCCCGGCCCCTCACCTTCTGGTGCGGCGGGAGGCTGCACCACCGCCGGGGGACGAGGCGGGGCCAGGGCTCCCTCGGCAGCAGCAGCCGCCCCACGG
>NC_133786.1:14626386-14663539 GCF_003597395.2 Chelonoidis abingdonii | reverse complement strand
GGGGTCCCTAGGGGTAGGGTGGGGATGGATGGGGAGCAGGGGAGGTCTGGGGGCAGGATGGGGGAGCAGGGGTCCCTAGGGGTAAGGTGGGGATGGATGGGGAGCAGGGGTCCCTAGGGGTAGAGTGGGGAATGGATGGGGAGCAGGAGAGGTCTGGGGGCAGGTTGGGGAGTGGATGGGGAACCACTGGGTCTGTGGAGCATGGGAGTCTGGGGTTGTATTATAGGGGAGTGGGGGCATTAGGTGCAGATTGGGGGAGTAATTGGATAGAGGAGAGCAGGGGGATAGGGTGCCTGGGATAAAAGAAAAATGGATTGGGTGGGGGGATTAGGGGCAGGGAGGAATCACAGGGACTTGGGGGTCTCCAGCCCCGCACGCTCTTCTGTGCTGTTCACTCTCATACCTATTAGAGGCCCTGGTGCCGAGACGGTTCACAGTTGGGCACTAGGGAAGTGGAAGGTTAAACACAGGCAGGTAAATAACGAACCCAGAGTACGTTCAGTGCATCCTCCTGCAGCTGTCACCCTAGCGCCTCGAAGGTGCCTGCTGTGCTGTCCCTCAGGGGAATGGAACTCCTTTTATGATGGCACACAGGCAGATCTGTGGTTCTTGTATGAATCGATGAAGGGGAAATGCCACACTGATTTGAACTCATGCAGGCCCACAGAACGCCCTTGGTGGGAGGGAGTTACGTAGTACAAAAGCGGGGCCTTGTCATCACCTTCTAGGGGAGGCACGAGGCTGTTCCCCAGTGGGGAAAAGAGCCTTTAGAGCCTAGCCACACCTGCATGTCAATTCCAGTTAGGCCCACAGTCGCAGGCCCCTCCACCCCAGAAATAGTGCCAGGTTTGACTCTCCCATAACATACATCCGGGTCCCAGAATTAATTGAGCTATAGGCCCCAATTTCTGCATCTGAACTCCCAAAACCATACAGAGCATGACTGACTTCAGTGGGGCTCACACACAGGTTTTCAGCATCAGGCTCTTAATTTGTCTTGTTCAGGGTGGCTCTTTGCCTCAGTTTCCCCATTGGTAAAATGTTCCAACCCATCAGCTATCCTTAGCAATACTGAGATTTCCCCATGAGGATTGAGAGGCTTCATTAACATCTATAAAGTGCTTTGAAATCCTTGCTGCTTGGTTGGCAGGTACAATATATATATGCAAAGTATTCTTGTCTTTATCACTGCTGCTTCAGGGTTTTTAAATGATTTAGCAAGCACTGTTTTCAGCACACAGGACTTGCCTCTACTGTGCCATCACCGTCAGCAAACCCAGCAACTGCACCTGCATGCATAAACATGAGTGGCTGCAGTGATATTTGCTCATAAATCTATGAGTTAACTGAGCCCAAAAGCTATTGCATTTCATTTTAAATTATATCAGCAGTATGGTCTGGGTCAGAGGTTAGTTGTAGCTTTAAAGTATCTCACTTAAAAATAAATACAAATCTTGCAAGCAGTTGACCAGCCCAGAGCTGTTTGCTGTTTAATGTGCACGGATCCAAATCTTCTCTTCAAAGTGAGGTTCAGTCTCTGAGCTTTCCTGCTGTCTTTAAAGATTTTGGAAGCCAGATGGAACAGTCCCTTTACTCAGTTCCAGTGCAAGATGATGTCCTCTGCTGTGTATTCTGTTCCTACTGCCTCGCCAACACACCCATATACATGAGCATTGCATGCCTGTCAACGTATTAGAAGCTTCAGTTCAAAGGAACCTCCCTCCCCACCCAAATGGATTGATCAGACTCCATTTGCAAACTACAGTTTATTTAAATGATTTTTGGTCCATCCAGTCAGATATATACAGCTCTTAGATGTACACATAAACCTCATTTCTCACTCTGTTGGAGGACCTGCAGATTGAAAGTAATTGTCCTTTTAAAAAGTGATGAATGCAAACTTCAGAGTTTCTAGGAAAATGTAACTTTACATATGGCATGTGTGTTAAATCATCAAGTTACAATTATAAGGAAACCAAAAAGTAGCTTTGAAGAAAGTAGGGCAGAAACAGACATGTATAGAATCAAAGGAAAACATTTAAACCAAGGCCGGATTCTGATCCCATATGCCCTGCTCTAAATCAGGAGTAAATCCAGATAAGTAAAACTGGTATAAATGAAAGGAGAATCTGGCCCCGCGTGTACCAGGATTGTCTTGTCCCCCTTTATTTTGTGAATAACTTTCCCTGACCTAACCCATACTCCTTTCTGCTCATTCATACGACAGGAAGTCAAGAGAAAACTGCCATGTCATTGCAGGAACAAAGCTGAACCTGAGTTGTGCATGTGTTAGAGCCTAGGGGAGCAATCCCGGGAGGAGAACAAGGCCATGGCCGTCAATTTTAATGTTAGAAGTACTAATAGTTCTGCCCTCAGGCTCTCTCACACAAGTCCCAGTGACGTCTGTGGGCGTTGGATGTCCATATCGAGGGCAGAGTGCTGCCAATACTTTTCAAGGATTTGAACTCAGTACAGTAATTATCACAGAGGGAACAAGGTTTCTGTTCTAGTTTGTATGTGGTTTTAGCACTGATGAAGGGTGCTTGGCTGATAGTGCTACAGAATGAAATCTTTATCCCCAGAATACGCATGGGCAGTGGCAATGCAAGTTTCCTTCTCTGTGCCTCCAAATGTACTTCGCTCCAGCCCTGAAGGGAACACAAGACAGTAAGTGGCTCCAGGGCTGATTCAATCCTTGGCCTCTCCGCTGAGATTGCCAACAGGCATTTCAATGGTGACGGTGGTTATAGGGATGTGGAACCACTAGGAACAGGACAGATCCCCAACTCATTCCACCTAGGCCATCAACCAGCCATTGCTGAGGTGGTGACCAGGGTCACTACTGAGTGAGACTGGACTGAAATCTATGACCTACAGGTGAGAAGTTCTATTGCATTACCAATTACCTCAGCCATTGAGTCACCAAAGACAACTCTTAAACACTGCTCATCTCTTAAAAGCAGAGAGGGATACAGGACGGATACATGGAGGCCTTTGAAAAATTACTGTTCTAATTGTTTCCATAAAATGGATAAGTCCTACCTAAAGCGCACAACTCTGACTGAAATTAAGCAGACTAGTAAAACTTTAATTAAAAGACATTCAAGATAAATTGCAACTGAAATACAACAATGCATTTTAGTATGATAACCCCATGCTGTCTTATACCAATGCACTAAAATACATGCAACAGAGAAACCAGTGATTTCCAGGGAGAAAGAAAACTTCTTTTCAGTACTGATACTGATTTTCTCCCATTGAAGAACTTTCCCAAATGCTGACGTTTCGATGGCTGTTTATGATAAGAAAGAGTGTGTGTAAATCAGCTGATGAAATAGAACTGATCAATAATGGCTTAATAGCCAACACGTGTTCTACCAGTGGAGGAATGGGGTCAAAAAGGTATTTGAGCTCATCCTGCAATAGTGGGAGTGATAAGACAACTACACGTAATTCCTGTCTATACAAGAAACAGCTGGCAAAATATAAAAACAGCAGGAACTAGTTGAACTTTGTAGTAAAATAAAGCGAGTCATGGACCCCACTTTGCGTGGTGTTAACAGGAGACTACATAAAACACTGACATTCTCTAGAAAATGAGTAAACTACAGCACAGTATTGTGGAAATATACAGAAAGCACTTGCACTGGTATAAAAATATACACCTCAGACGATGTAAACTCGTACAAAATAATTCCAAAAAACAGGAACAAGTTTACAAAAGGTCACGTTAATATAAAATAATAAAACCAAGTTCTCCCAGCCTCACCCGCACAACTCAGACAAGCAGGCAGTTCAATGATGGGGCACGTGTACCAAAGATGAACAGAGGCTGTTTGACCTTTTCAATCAACAGTGCCTGTCTACTGCAAACTGTGGCCAGCTTTGCAGAAGTCAGGCTGCCAGACAATGAGAGCAGGGCCTAGCACTGCACTGAAATAACCTGGGTCCCTAAGTGTATGTCTATACTGCAAGAAAAAAACCACATGGTTGGCTTGTATCAGCTGATTTGAGCTCTGGTTGCAGGGCTATAAAATTGTAGTGTAGATGTTTGGGCTAGAGCTGGTGCCTAGATTCTAGGACCCTCTTGCTTTGCAGGGTCCCAAAGCTCCAGCCCAACTTGAACATCTATCCTGCAAATTTATAGCCTCATGAGCTGGACTCAGCTGACATGGGCCAGCCATGGATGTTTTATTGCAGTGCAGACACACCCTAATGGATCTCATAGCACATGCTCTCCCAGCTGACCATTTTCTACTCCATTAGGTGCCAGAGATGAAAGCATGCTGGGAATTGGGGTACTGCTGCTCACAATATCTATCCTAGAAGTTTGGTTATTTGCTTAACGGCCTTGTCAGTCAGTGAAGATCAAGTACATGATGATGCCTGCACAGAGAAAGTGAGAGGGAGAAATACAGATACCCCAATCAAACAGACTCTGTCACTTCATCCCTGAAGAAACATCCCTGCTTGTTTCCTGGGAGAGTAGATTAGATTTTCTGTTGGCCTTACTGGATGTATGGAAAGGGCAGGGATGGTAATGGCTGTAGAGAAAGGGCTGGCAAAAGGAGAAGCAAAAGTACCTTATCACCCCTGTGGGCAAGCTAGGAAGGTCCTGCTCCCTCCCCCAAAACAAAAATCCATTGGCAGTTAAGTAAGCACCTGGTTACCAAAGAGTTCCAACTTCCCAGGGCAACAGAGCGCAGACCTGATTGCAAGTTGGAGGGCAAACAGCAGAAGCAAGTCGAGGAAATGGAAGCCTGCATTTGGGAAGAAAGACAATGTTGCCAACCTGGTGGTCTTTGCTTTGGTAGTGCCTAGCACAATCCACAAGCTTCTTTCACTGTCAAGTTCCTGGTGCTCTTTGTATCAAGAGCTTGCAAAGTTCACTGGATGGAGCTCTGCCTCTTCAGCACAAATCCTCTGGGCATGGATTTTGGTTGGTCAGATCTTCTGGTAAAAGAAGAAGAAGCTAGCAGCATCTTCTGGTCCATGAGGGCAGAACTTATTGTTGCAGGTTCATATAATACTGAATGTGTCAAATCAGAGTTGAAATGTGCAGTTTACAAACAGCAGCAGGCATTTCAGACGATGGGGGAACCAGGAGAATGGAGAAACATATCAATAAGGCCTCCAGGGTTTTGTTGACAGGACAAAGCAAGATGATTCTTTCCCACCAATCTGTAATTTCAGTCTCACAACACTGTCTGCATTTGGCCATGGAAAGTTAAATGCCAGGAATCCTCGCACACACAAAAGTGTTTTACCCGTTGGTTGCAGAGAAGTCCTCTCTTTTGGCAGCTTGAATTGGACATGTCCCAGCTCACACTCTTTTTGGTCATTATCTCTGAGCATTCCAGCCAGTTACAGGTCCCCACAATAACAAGACCCAAGAGTCTGATTAATTTTCCCCATGATCCTCCTCCACCCAGGCTACGATCTTCCCCTCCCAACCAGGAATGATGTCATCATCATGGAAGACCTATAAAAAGCCAGAGGGAGAATCAGGTCACTTCTGGAGGATGGACACCGCTTTGTTACATCTGGATGGCATGAGAGATGGAGGAATTAAACCAAATAATAAAAATAACTGGCACTTACATAGCACGTTAAGTTCCCACCATGCTTTGAAAACAGCAGTATGGCTGCCTATTCCTCCCCCATAGAGAAAAAATAAGGATTATTATCCCCATTTTTCTGACAGGCAAAGTGAGATACAGAGAGGGGTCATGATTTGCCCAAGGTCACACAGGGAGGCAGTATCAGAACTGGGATTAAAGCTTGGGAACTTCAGTCCTCTGAACATTAGACCATCTCTGGAGAAGCTGGCACTGATGTGTCTTAACAAAGTTTTTTGGGGGAAGGGCATCATTTAGGGTTACTGTGGGGAGAAGGAAGAGGATTCTTTGCTATATAAAAATAGCTAATTAAAAACCAAGAACCACATTCAGCTGTGGCATAAGTAGGCTCATTGACCTCAACAGGGGTTGCACAGCTTATGCCAGAGCTGACTCTGGCCCCAAGTATTTAAGATACTTTAGTTGAAAGCCCATCTCCACCAGCTTGGCTCACACCCATGGGCCACAAAGCCACAAATGGAGCAAACTCTGTATTGATTTAGATGTAGAAATGGCCCAAATCCTGCTGGCCTGCCCCATTCAAGAAACCTCTCTGATATCACACCTGCCTTTGTCCGACTGCGCGCCGACCAGGAGCCACCTCAAGTAAGTGCCACCCAGCCAGAGCCTGCACCCGGCAACCCATTTCGCACCCTAACTCCCTCTCAGACCCCACACCCTTATCCACACCCTGAGCCCCTTCCCGCACCCTAACTCCCTCAGAGAGCCCACACCCCCACCGGCACACCAACCCCCAGGCCTGATCCACCTCCTGCACCCAAACTCCTTCCCAGAGCCCACACCCCAACCCCCTGCTGCAGTTCAAACTCCCCCCCCTGCACCCTAACTTCCTCCCAAAGCCCGCACGCCCACTCCAACTCCCTGCCCCAGGTCGGAACTCCCTCCCGCACCCTAATTCCCTCCCAGAACCTGCACCCCCACCCCAACCTCTTGCCCCAGCCTTGAGCCCCCTCATACACCCCAAACTCCTCATCCCCAGCCCCACCCCAGAGCCTGCACCCCCAGCCAGAACCCTCACTCCCTCCCACACTCGAACCCCCTGCCCCCTCAACCCCTCATTTCTGGTCCCACCCCAGAGCCTAGGGGAAGCCCTGTGCCTCCCCGCAGGGCTGGAGCCGCAAGTGCTGGCTTGCCGTGCTGCGAGGGAAGCCTTAAGCCTCCGTTCTCTCCCTGCAGGGCTGTGTGTGGCCCATGACTGTTTTTTTCTGTGGGTCAACAGCCCCTGATAGAAAAAAGGTTCCCCACCCCTGTTTTAGAGGTCTGGCTTGGAATCTGCATCTCCCGAATGGTGCTGTCATAGGAATTGCCTCCGGGTGCAGCTGGCACAGTGAAGGAGGGACCCTGCAAATCCCCATCCACCACTTGTGCACCTTTGTGATCACACTAAAGTCAGTGCTCTGGGTGGGACTGAAGATGTCCCTTTTTGGCTTCTTACTTGGGGGCTGTTGTCCCTTAAACTGTAGCTCTGAAAACTGTAGCTCTGTAGCAAGTTAGAGATTTTGTTCACATGGAAAGTGAATGTGGCAGAAATTTCCAGGCTGTTGCTGGTAACACCACACAAAAACTTAGATTAGGAGAGAGCTGCTACTAAAGAGGACAAACATACCTCCTCCTTGACTGTGCCAAATTCTGGATCCAGGGCTTTGAAATGGTACCGGTGGGTTCCTTCCCGATCGATAGCTGCCTTGAAGTCCTTCAGCGTCACCTCACCTAACCTGCAAAACAGGAGTTAAGAGCTATCCTCTCTGGCAGATTCTGCCATGGGACTGAGATCAAGTGCTTGGATGCAGCTTATAATATGGCACACTGAACATTAGCACCAGCATGGCACAATGAACAGCAGCACATTGAGGTGAGCCAGAGTGCCTGGAAAATACCTGGTACAACCCAAAGCATCTGATCACAGATAGAATAGTGTCTGTTATTTACTGAAAACAAATCCAAACCAACTCTTCCACGTTTCTTTTTTGCACTGACTGCGATAGCTGCTGTTTTAGATGGAGAGTCTTGCACTAAATGGTTTGTGTTGTGCTGGAGTAAGAGTAAATCTGTCTGGCTGCTGCCCACTCATAAAACCAGAGATGAATTATCATACAAACCAGAGATCAGTCTTCTGGGGCTTTAAATAAACCAACTAATTACATATGCATCAGCTGGGAAATCCAGTCAGGCCTAAAGTGACAAACACACATATCATGGGTCTGCTTTCTTGTCACCACTTCCTCTTTGCAATGAAATACAGTCAAAAGCCAGATTTAAGGGATGGAGAGCATGTGTTGGTGAGTAGAAATACCATGGATTAGATCAGTGCTTTCAGTGAACCAAACCCTATTAGTGTGGCAAAGCCAGGTCTCACCTCTTTGGTATATTGACCATGAAAGGTGTGAGTGAGCGATCAGTGAAGTAGAGCACTTTGGTGCAGGCACTGCTGCTCATAGTGGGTATGCTGTGAGAATGAGGCAATTCTGCAAAGAGAGAAACACAAAGTACTGTCATTGCAGCGAAGGGAGAGCAGTTTTCTTTCCCACTCTGTTCCCCTAGAGGCATTCTCAGCATCATTTCAGCACAGGAGCAGAGACCCAGAGATGGGAAAGACCTATTAGGTGATGAAGTCCATCCCCTGACAAGGGCAGGATCTTGCCCCCTTACAAGAAGACAATCCACTGCAAGGTATTACAATGTTAGCCTGAAGGGCCACCCTAGCGCCGCCCCAGGGGATGATGAGACACAGCCCAATGCACACAGTGCATACAGCACACCACCTGCACTACAGAGACTTTGCCTGCTGTCTTTGTAGTGACTGGAGAATTCCAGCCCATTCTAGGAGAATCATCCCGTGAGTGGCACACCCCTTCTAGCAGTTCAATATAAGTGATTATCGTTCTGCTTGTCTTCACTGACAGAAAAGAGGGAGCAATAATTGACTGAAACCTATAGGACAAGAAGTCACATGTCAGCTCAGACCAACTAACTCAGAAAGGCGCAACAGACCCAGTCACCTGCCCTTCTGCCCATATTACATAGACTAGGGAGGTGTCTGTGCGCGTGGTGGGTTTCTCTTTGTTAATATGTGCATCTCTCTTTCTGACTGCACCCTTACCCTCCCCATTGCTGCAATACAAGTGTGTCTATGCCAAAGGCCTAGGCAGGGGAAGGTGTACACAGTGAGACCCTCTGTTTTTTGACCTTCACACCACGTACACAAAGAAAGTGAACTGCAGATCTGGACATCAGTCATAAGGGCTTTCTGGCTTAATGAATCTAGAGCCATCACTTTGAGCTCTTTACACCCAAGCAGATCTGGGTTTGTGATCCGCTAGAGCCTGAATAAATTGACTTCTGCAGTGAAGGGGAAGCTGCCTGCAGGGGCTTTGGGAGATGGCAGGTGAGGCATGTTTTGCATCCATTAGGCTGGTGACATGGAGGCTGCTGCACAAATTGCAGCTTTAGAGAAAAGAGAAAAGGCAACCCAGGTGACTTCTCAGCAGAACCCACGTTGGGCTTTTCCTCCAGATACTAAGTGTCCATAATTCCTTTGCTAATATCTCCCTAAAATCCTCCTGCTGCTGAGCACTGCAATGTAGTTAAAAAGTGGGGCTCTCTGTTTGTCCCCAACACCAACAGGCCGACTCCTCACTGCTCCTTTGAGAATTCAGTCTTTACAAACCAATGAATTTTTCAGGTTATATTTACAACTGACCCCAGAAAAGCAGTTCCCATGATGGAGTGGAAACTATCGCTGCTCTCAAGTCAGGTAAATGCAGTGAGGGGAATCCTGCGCTACGGTGTACACATTAAACCCCGGCCTAAGAGATGGTATTCATGGCCACTAGGTGGTGCAAGCACCCAATGCAGCTAACAATAATCCTTAAGGAGTCTGAGAGAACATGGCATTTCCCACTAAATCCAAGGAGTAATTACTATTATTTATATTGTGGTAGTGCTCAGGGATTTCAGTGAGGATCAAGCTCCTATTCTGCCTACCCCTTGCACTGAAGCTTAGTCTATGAAGCAAATGGCCCAGGAGAAATGCTACAGCAATGAGCAATGGAGTGAGAGGTCAGCCTGTTCTGCTTCCCAGGAAGGACACTGTGCAGTGACTCTGTCCAAGAAACCTCTGAGCCATGAAGCCAGTTTTTGGACTGATAGAGCTGAAATGCACTCACTGGAGCTGGGAGGCCAGGAGTCTCGATACTCATTCTCTGCTCGGCTTGCAGGCGACTTCCCTTGAACCTATGGGGAAAGCCAAGAGATTGAGGGCAAAGGGTCAGTTCCACGGGCCTCCAGTGGTGCAAGCAAACTAACCAGGGAAGGAAAATGTCATGAAACACTTTAAGAGGATCTTCTTCTTCCACACACACACCCCTAGCCATGAGACCTACCCAGACACACACAACCAGATCTACACACAAGACCCCCACCACCACAAACACACAGAGACTCCCAATACACACAGATTTTCACCCAGACCCCTGCTATAGGATATGGCATTTAAATTTAACCAACGTGAATGACTATTTTCTCCCAAGATACTAGGAGCTCAGATTTCCCACAGTCCAGAGATACAAAGTGGCACAATCTACAACCCCTACTGAGGGTCAGCATGGCCTGTAGGGATGGACAGCCCTTAGAGAACACAGACTCTGGAGTCAGGTTCGCCTGGACTTTAAATGTCATTGTTAACTTTTTCACTCTGCCACACTTTTTGCAGACATGAAACAGACCCCAACAAAGAAACAACAGATGGGTTGGACTGATTAAAACCACTAACATGGCCCTGCTCCCAGACAGAGACAAACTAACTCTGTGTAGTTATAAGGTCAGCAAGTGTCTGCTTCCAAATACCACCCTCAGGCCTAATGGGCAGCACAACAGAGCCCAGGCAGCAGCAATGACAGCCCATGGTGGCGTAGTAACAGCTCTTTGCCCACACAAGCTTCACAGCACTCTGCAAATGTTAACCAATTAATCCTCACGGCCCCCAGTGGGAGGGAACAGGAACAGAACCTGGAACAGAATTCAAGAGTCCTGACTTACAGGCCCCTGTTCCAACTACTTGACTAGATCAGTGGCTCTCAATCTTTCCTGACTACTGTACCCCTTTGAGGAGCCTGATTTGTCTTGTATACCCCGAAGTTACACCTCACTTAAAACCTACTTGCTTACAAAATCAGAGATAAAAAATACAAGAGAGTCACAGTGCACTATTATTTGCGCACATTCTCATGTTTAGTATACAATTAAAAAATGCATCAATTGGAATACAAATACTGTACTTACATGTCAGTGTATAGTATACAGAGCAGTATAAACAAGTCAGTGTCTGTATGAAATTTTAGTTTGTACTGACTTTGCTAATGCTTTTTCTGTAGCCTGTTGTAAAACTAGGCAAATATCTAGGTGAGTTGATCCACCGCCTGGAACACCTCTGGGTACCCCCAGGGGTATGCTTACCCCTGGTTGAGAACCACTGGACTAGATGACTGCTTCTCAGTGATATAAGCAGCACATCTTAACATTAGGCTTCCAGTGAGAGGCAGTGAGAGCAAAGATGTGAGGTACAGTAATGAAACACCATCTGCTACACCCCAGGGGTTCCCTTAGGGCTGGCTGGGGTCCTCAGGGCCCTCCATCTGCCACAATCCAGCCTTCTTTAGGATTCAGTGAGCAGAGTGACCACATGATCAACACACTGCAGGGAGGGATGTGAAGGGATGGAGCACTCCCTGGTTGCTAGCTCTGGTCAGTAAGAGGAGGTGGAGGTATGAAGCAAGCCCAGTGGGGAATGTTTACCCTTCTCTCTTGCCTCTTCTGTGTCTCCATGCGGTGCAATCTCTCCATTAGGCTGGAGATACCTTGTTCCAGGCTGTCGATGGTGTGGTGCTGCGGGTCATGGCCGCTGAAACTGTTCCGCAAGCTGCGAAGGGCATCACGCACCAACTGCAGGTCGTTCGTCTGCCCAAGAGACCAGGAGAAGTCAGCCAATGCAGGGATTCAGAGCCTCAGTGTAACCTCCCTCCCTCCTGGCACTGCACTTCTCCCAGGCCCAAGGGACCCTCAGAGGCCTGCACTTTCCCTTACAGGCTGGCAGCTGCAGAGGGAAGGATCATAGAATCATAGAATATCAGGGTTGGAAGAGACCTCAGGAGGTCATCTAGTCCAACCCCCTGCTCAAAGCAGGACCAATCCCCAACTAAATCATCCCAGCCAGGGCTTTGTCAAGTCTGCCCTTAAAAATCACTAAGGAAGGAGATTCCACCACCTCCCTAGGTAAACCATTCCAGATGCTGACTGGAGTCCTGAGCTGGCTCTGACTAAGGAGCAGGGTACCTACCACTCTGTGGGCTGTGGGAGCAGCTCCTTTTCCTGCTGTCTGGAGGAAGCCATTGCTCTGAGTGCTGTGATTGCTGTAGCCCATCACCTGTTGCAAGGAGAAGATGCTTTAACAGAGGGTACAGCAAGTTTCTGAATTTCCCGGAAGATTCCAAGGTGCCAACTTCGGATTTGTGAGAGGGCAGGGAAAGCAACTGCGCCAACAATACAGTCCCATTGCCAGCAGCATTCTGCAAGGCACATAAATTCAGTTAAGAACGCACACAGCCCGGGAACCTAGGCAAGTGTAAGGGTTCTCATTTTGCAGATGGGGAAACTGAGGCAGAGATGGGCAGTGATGGAGGGAGTCAGTGTCAGGGCTGGAATTAGAACCCAGGAATCCCTGTTTCCCCATCCTGTGCTCAGATCACTAGACTTCACCCCTTGTCAGGTTGATGGGGGAAGCTGAATAGGTCTGAATTTTCCCAGCTGACCTGCAGCAGAGAGCAGTCCCTCCCAGAAGTTCCAGCTGTGATGTTCCATGGAGCCTGGCCTCTCTGGGATAGAGAAGGAGGCCAGGGGAGCTTGGCACTGGACTCCAGCTGCACATTACGTAATGCCAGGCAGAGAACTGCATTCCAAGAGCCTGATGTGTTCCAAGTACTAATGCCCCACTCACCTCTTCTGTCTCTCTCTTCATGCACTGAGCCAGCAGGGCCTCCTTGTGCTCCAGCTCCCGCTCCAAATCTGCCTGCAAAGGGAACAGACAAGTCACTATGAACTGAGCTGACCAGGCTGGCACCAGCTTCTCAAGAGCAGGGCATGTTGGCGGGCTCTGTACCTGCTTGTAGCTGGCCTCGGAGAGCTGACGGAGCATTTCGTCTAGCTTGGCCTGGTGCTGCTGTACGTGCCGCTCCTTCTGGCCCAGCTCCTTCTGCAACCCAGAGGGATTGGGGCATCAGTGTATGAGCAGGTGATGAAGGCTCACCTTCACCTTCCTCAGGAGCAGGGAAGGGTTAAAGCTGGCACACCTTATCTGCCTTAAACCCCACGTTCTAACTGTATTTTAAGGCCTTGTTTGAAAGAGTCACTCAGGCCCACGCTGCCCTGGGCTACAGACATGCCACAGGCTCAGCATGGAGGCCAGAAGCACAGCTGATCTATAGGCCCAGGATTCATGTAGGGCCCTGAGGATAATTTAATGACACAGATGCGATGGGCAGTAGATTTGTGGGTGAGCGTGGTGCACTCAAGTGCACACACCTGATGCCAAAGTAACCCGATGACCACTGTGAAAAACACTCTGGGCTATGGCACAGTCCATCTTAACCTGAGCAGCCATATTCCAAAGAACGTCACAGAGATCTCTTGTTATTGCTATTTATTCACAGTGACAGAGCACAAAGCACAGAGAGGGCAAGAGCCCTACAGGAAGAATGTTTCCAGGGCTCTCCCAATCTCCACGTGACTGGGCTGGGAGAGTTTCTTACTTTGTATTCTCCCAGAAGTCTGTTCCGCTCTTCAACCTTCCTCTGCAGATCAACCTGCAGAAACAAAAGGGAGGTTTGTATCTCAGGAGATCCAGTGCATCCATCGACACAGCCCTCTCCTCACCCTTGTGTGATAAAGGCTGTCGTGGGGCGTATGTGCACAGAGTAACAGATCCTGAAGTTAGCAGCAATGAAGTTAAAGGCACAGATTCGGTGCAGTACCCTGTCCCATCCTTTACCACTGCTGCCTCCTCAATGCTGATGCTACACACAAATGCTCTGTCTGCCGAATGTCACTTGCCTTTAACACATGGAACAGAGATGACAGGCACACTGCAGTTTTAGCCCAGTTATAATGAAAACATAAAGCAAAGCTTTCCTCAGTTTCAACCAATGAGGAGGGCCTTTGGAGGATGGGGGAGAAAAAGAGGGACCCCCATAAGTGGGGGGTGGAGCAGGAGATTCCAGTGAGTCTGACTATTGGCCACTGGGCTTGCACTGCATTGGTTCCTCTGCATAGCCCAGTGATCACTGCTATCCCACAGCACATGGACCTACACGGTGCCCACCAGCCCCACACTGTGACCGCTGGGCTCTCTACCCTGTAGTCTCAGACCCTGCAATCCCCAGCCATCCTCCCTAATACCCACAACATTGTCTGAGTTAGCAGCACAAATGACTCACATTCTGGTTGTGCAATTCCTCCTTGTCCATGTTTGCTCTCAGCAGCTCCTGCTTTAGCTGAAGAACTGAAGCATCCTGCTGAGCCAACCTCTGCTGCAATGCATCCTGGAAAAAGACACATATTACTGTTAGCACAGTGCCACTGGTGTGCATGGAGTAGGCAGGTGCCCTGCCATGAGGAGCTGATGGTCTAAATTTGATAGATAACACAGTGAAAATTACAACAGGCCCAGGAGAAAGAAAGGGACATGCAGAGTGCCAGACTGTGACCCATGGACAAGGGTGAGCCCGGGGCACCCACAGCAGGAGATGTGAAGGTATCTGCCTGAACAAGCTGTCAGGCCTTACACTGGGATGCTCCCTGCTGCTGAATTCTCTGCCTTTAGCTAGCTGTCAAAATCACTGAGGAATTTCTGTGCTTCTGTCTGAACTTCCTGCTCAGGCATAGGGTGGCCAATCTTCCCCAATGGGGAGAAGCAGCTGTATGTTTGGAGGCTCCTTTTGGTGGCACAGAGCCAGTGACCCCCGTCTATTGCCTGCACCACCCACGGGGGAGAAACATCCTCTAAATGTGTCTCTGGGGAGCCACGATCCATGGCTGAATCAGGGCTCAACCTTGCACTTTTCCATTCATATTACTGTGAAACAAACAGCTCCACCTTGGACAGCAGTGTGCTTCCTCCACAACGCAGTGTGACAGCCAGCTTCAAAACTGTCTCAAACTCAGGAGCAGATTGTTAAAGGCCTGTACACCAGAGGGAGGCGTTGGGCAAACAAGAACACACACAGCCAAACAACTGCCCCAGTTAAGGAGGGCATCTGCACATGCCATGGTTCCCTCTCTGTTACTAGGAATAAACCAATCCACCTCACTAAAGTGTTTATTCCCAGGATAACAGGGCTAACAGGCCATGAGAACCACCATACACATACCCTGTTCCACCCATCCCTTTGGGAAACTGAGGCCCAAAGAAGCAATGTGATTTGGCTAAGGTCACAAAGTCAGTAAAAGAGTCAGAAACAGAACCCAGATGTCCTAATTCCCAGTTCCCTGCTTTGACCATATTCACTTTCCAGTGCCAGGAACAGAATCCAGGAAAAGAGCCACAAAAACAATTAAGGATTAGAAAACATACCTTATAGTGATAGACTGAAGGAGCTCAATCTATTTAGCTTAACAAAGAGAAGGTTAAGGGGTGATCTGATTACAGTCTATAAATATCTACATGGGGAACAGATATTTAACAATGTGATCTTTAATCTAGCAAAGAAAGGGTTAACACAATCCAATGGATGGAAGCTGAAGTTAGACAAATTTAGGGCTTGTCTCCACTTACCGGTGGTCCCTTCTGGCTTTGGAATCTATAAAGCTGTGAGCCCTGACTGCCAATTCCCTGCTCTAACAGGCCCCACTCATTCCTTGGGGTAAACTGAGAGGTATCATGTTGCCACTGACCCCTCTGATAGGTTCCCAAGGGTTACTGTTAACTATTTAATTAATTCTCTCTCTTCTCACCTTTATTCCTTGTAAGTTTCGCGCTTCTTGCTTGTATTTCAGTAATTCCTTCTGTAAATCCAACACAATTTGTTTAAATGGTCGTTTCATGTCATCCCAGAAATATCTCCATCCCTCCCAACACCTGGTCTCTAGAGACCCTCTGAAATAAAACAAACCCCACCTCCTCTCACAGACCAAAAAATATGTCAGACCAGAGTTTACAAACCCAGTGACAGAAATCACTCTTTCTCCATGAAACACCTTCTGAGCAGCTGTAGCTTCCTAAACACTTGATATTAAATTGCAGAGATAAAGATTGCGAATCCACCAAATCTACCCTTTGGAGCAATGCAGCGCACTTTACCTCCAGCGTTAGTCCTGGGCTACTGCCAACTTCAGCACAGAGCAGGAGAGAGACAGGCTTGACAGGAGGGTTTTTCTAAGCTGCTTTTATCTTCCACATGAAAGCTTGTTTACACCCAGATATGGCTAGAAATTTAACATTTGTCCTGGATAAAGGTTTCTAAATGCAGAACAATATGCATCTCTCGAGAAAGGCTCCAGCTTCAAGAACGTGCAGAGAGGTCTATTCAGGGCTGGACTTAATTCATATAATTGGTTGGTGTTTTGTTTTAAAGGACAGCAGCATTGACAGCATTATTTAGAGGCTAACTGGATGAAAAGGGGGCATTTCCCCAGATTCTACCCTACACTAGCTTACAACACAGATGATCATGAAACTACTCATGCATGCGTAATTACAACAACACTCATAAAGCACCTCCCATGTGAGAATCTCAAAGCACTTTCCAAATTCAGTTCTATCATTCTCATGGCCCATTTGGGAGGCAATTATTAATCCATTTTAAAAATTGTGGCATAAAGAAGTGCAGTGACTTAATCAACTTCACATCGCATGACAGCAGCAGAGCTGCTGACTCTCAGTCATCCATGTGCAACAACATTCCCTCCCTCTGCTTAAATTAAAGAGCTATATAGTTCACATAGAAAAGAGACCCCAAGATCCCAATCCCGATAACCATTCTTTGTCTTTATCTGTCCTCTTCTAACCTTTAGGTCCTGATTTTCGTCCATGCTCTGGTCTAGACGACTTCGGATTATGACCTGAATGCAAATGCACTGCTGTTATTACCCATCCTCTGTCTGAACGGTGCACAAAGTTGACTGAAACTAGATTTTAAGGGAAAAGAACATCCTCACCAGCTGCTCTTCTGGACAGGCTCCATGTTCACAAAGGACAAATGATCCCTCCTGCTCGTCCTCTGGTAATGACCCATTGAGCAGCAATGCCTGGGCAACAGCAAAGGCAAAAAGAATCCATCCAAAAAAGCCATAAGGAGAAACTCAATCCCATCTCCACAGCTTTAGCCAGCAGCATTTCACAGCAATCTAGACCCAATCAGCCTCCAAACAATTTTCTCTATCATTTCTGCTGACATCTTACTGCACAGAAAAGGGGGCATGTTTTGACACAACCATAAGACATCAGAATGTCCCCAAGAAAGGCTCCTCAGTAGAGAAGTCTGTTGGTGACAGATGTAAGCAACTCCCATGAAGGTGAAGGGGAATTCTGCACCAAACTAAGGTATCAACTCAGCCCTTTTTATGAGCAATGTTTGCACTGGGTTTTCATCTGAGCTGCATAAAATCACCCTTTACAGACAGACAGCATATACAAAAACTGAAGGAAAGAAGCTGACAGGCAGAGATTTGCAGCAAGAGGAGTTTTTTCAGACTAGTTTGGAACGTGTCCAAGGCACCAATAAAAATTTAATTTAAAAAACAAGCTAGTCTTTCAGTCAATGGACATTCTGATCTCAAAGATATTGGAAGGAGGGGACATCTGGATTGAACAAATACAGCAAAGCCTGGATGTGATTGTTAGGAACAATTCCCATTCTTAAGACCCGCTAAGTAGTCTCTTCACACTAGGAAACGGAACCATGGCTGACAACGGCATTCAGCAGCAGATCCCCCTGAGCTGGTACTGAAAGCACTTCAGATGTGAGAGTAACTGTGACACCTCTGTTTTCAATATCCTTTGGGAAAGCACTACAGAGACTTGAGGGACCACTGCCAGCAACAAGTCACTGTCCTAGTGTAGACTGACCTGGGCCACATGTTTACTGCTGGGACTCAGAAGCAAGATATTTAGGAGCAGACTACAATTCTACACCACTCAGGGCGAGATGGAGAGAGGTCTGCAGAACTGCAGCCCAAGTTGTAAAATGAGAGGAGACCCTCCGCCACAGAGACAGAAGGAAAATCTGAAGCATTTTAAGCGATTCCACTGAGCGTGGAAAAGACAGGGAGGAATTCAGAAGCAGAACAAGATTAACCCTTTCAGCACACCCAAAGTGAAGCTGTGTGTCCACAAACAAGGAAGACCATGAGAACTTTAAAACTAAACTGGACAGAGCCCTAAAGAAGAGGGAACAATTCTCCACTGGCTTGTGGGTACAGGAAGTGTTGTTGGGGGAATCTGATATGGCCAGATAGTCAGCAGATATAAATAAGCATAGCTCACTACCTTGATTTACAACAGACAGAGATCTACTTGTTGTCTTTTCTGCTTCTAGGTTTCAAGAGCCGATTACTTTATGCTGGAGAGTAGCATAGAGGTAGATAGGCCAACAATACAAGGCAGAACTGGGAGGCTGATGAGAGTTAGCACAGAGAGTGCTAGGACAGTGGCATCCCTTCCTTTCAGATAGTTTTCTGTCTGAGTTCAACTCCAATCTCATTGCTGCCAATTAAAAATCTCATTTGCAGGGATGTTCCATTTTGGACGCAGAAATGCCAAGGCTGAAGGGTCGAGTCTAATTTTCTCACCGAAGAGATGCAAACCTTGCTGAATGCCAAACAGACACCCATTTGTAGTCATTTAATGCAAATCCTCCTGGAGAAACACTTCTCTGAGTTCAGTCCCAAAATTTGCCCAGCAGGACATCTAGGCAGGAGTCACATAGGAACACCAAAAGCTGCACAGGGCCTCAGAATTTCAATCAAACCCTTGTGGTCCAGAGGCTTTTAAATACTGAGCAAGAAGGGAAAATCAATGAATCAAATCCAATTTCTTAGACAGCTGTGTCAGCTGCCACCTCCTGCTTCTGAAGAGTGAGGGGGGCAGCATGCCAGCTGCCTTCCCTTGCTCCCGAGGTGTGTTGGGGGGGCAATGCCAGTCTCCCCAGTGCTGCCTTCCTCTCCTCCCAGAGGGTGCATTATGCAAGCGGATTGCACCAACCATCTATTTTCTTTTGGAATCTGGTGTGTCCCTTGCCCATTGTCAGCTGGGAGCACGCCAGTGTGCTGCTCGCACAATGCGAGCTTTGTTTTACTTGTACATAAATATTTACAATTCAAAATAAGTGCGGTTCCCAGCACAAAGAGAAAGGGGTATTCCTGGGAGAGTTCAGGGTCTTTGCCATATGGAGCAGGGAGTCTGCTGGCTGAGCAGAGTCGCACAAAAGCACAGAGGCAAGGGTCATTTGGTCAGGGAAGGACCGGAGCAGGGCAGCTATAACAAGGTCCAATACAGAAAATTGATTCAAATGATCATTAGGGAAAGTGCCAAATTTTACAGCCCAACCAGTCTTACTAAAAGGAGACAGATCTGACTCTTTATGTCTCTTGATCAGTTCTATGAATCTCTACTGATTTTTCTGCATTCCTTGTCTCTTTGCATTACATCCAATCACAAATCACCCAAAGCCTGTTTTATTTGCCTTGGCTGCTAACAAAAACTCTGGGCTTCCAAGCGTCTTGGCAAGGAATGGGAGTCCCGACACATGGGAAAAAGCTGTTGCATCTTGCTACTTTGGGTAGTAACATACATGGTGACAGCACATTCAAGTGTTACCGTGTAATCAGGGTATAGGGCACCCACCTAATGAATCCAACAAAATACTGGACTATAACCAAAAGACACTGACCGGGGAGATGATCATTTACTAAACCCAGACTTTTCAGCACCCCCTGAAGGAGATCCCTTTCTGGGTGCTCACAATGTTCCCTCTGCGCTTTCCCAGTCTGTCCCAGTCACCATTACTGTAACCAATGGTGGCGCTCACTAGACTTCAGTCTCTTCATTACTATATACGCAGTCAGTCCCTTTAAGGGCATGCACTGGAAATGAATAAAACCTGCATCCTTGCACCAGCATCACACACACTTCCATGCTCTGCCTCAGCCTCTTCCACCCCTCACACCAGCCTCTCATTGCATCTTCCCCACAGAAAAGACAGCCTGGGAAACCAGGTAAAAAATATGTTTTTTGAGAGTCTCAAATAAAAAAAAATTGTCCAAACTGATTGACACTATCTAAAAATATCTCTCTGAGCTAGGTCTGGGAGCTTGGAAAGGCCATTCTTTGCTTCCTATCACCTCATTTAAAAGCCTTGCAAAGAGGGAAAGACGGACAGCAACAAAGCACAAGCCCATGAAGATAAGAGAAAGAAAACCCACACTAGTGCTGGGGCTCTCAGCTGGAGCTCAATGAAAAACAAGATTATGATGGGAAGATAAGAGAAATGCTGGCTTAAAAGCAAAGCGAATACCTGCAGGCCTGAAATCATCTTCTTTGCTTCCTCCATTTCCTTTTCTAAATGGTCTTGTTGTTCCAGCAGCTGCTCTTCCCAGGAAGTCTCTAGGTATGTCCCAGGGCTTCTGGGCTGCCACTCTGGGAGAAATGGAGAGTCTGACTCTTCTGCAAGAGGAAAAAGCTACATGAAATACAGATGAACAACAACAGAGAAATTCTGAAAAGCGAAGCACAGCATACAGAGGTCTCCAGCTCTCTGCACTTGGTTCTCAGTGGCAGGAACTGGAATGTCTTCCAGCTGATGTCAAGGTAACAGCTAGGGTGAAGCCTCTTCCCCCGACCTGGGGATTTATGCCTCATTCACTCTGCAAAAGAAACATTATCTTCACTGTGTGTGCATACCTGTGAGCAAAAGGTGACCTGAATCCTTCATCTTCATTAGCACTGATGTACAAGGTCTCCTGGCATTAGAGAGTTCTAGGCAAGTTGGAGAGGAGAATGCAGTGTGAGGGTGTTTATACCTCACTGTTGGAGCTGAAGAAAAGGATGAAGGGGAGTGGAAAGGAGGGGATATCTCAGTGTTGCAGGAGGCACCCCCTCCCTGTCTACTCCAATAAGCACTAATGGACAGATGTAAAGCCCACTAAAGTCAATGCAAAGACCACACTGACTTTAATGAATTTTAGATCAGGCCCTAAACACTTGTGATCAAGGTTTTCCATTGTTTCAGTATTTTTTACTATTAAGATACTCCACAACTGGTTGCTAAGCCATGAGTGAAAACCCTGGTGGGCAAAGCCAGAATTCTTGAAGCCCTGCCAGGTTTTGCTTCACATACTGAAGCATTATAGGTGCTTGGAGGGAGAGCATGCCACTTTTAACTGAATGAACGTCTCGCTCCAGTTGCTGTGCTTGGGCAGTGAAATGCACGCCAGGCACGTTCACTATGAGCCTCTGTGTCCCATTCCTGAATAAGCCAAGGTTTTCCAGGCAGAACCCTGTTTACCAATGTACTCAAGGCCTGGTTCTGTCAAGCTTACTCATGCTGAATTGCAATTTACTCCACGAAATTAATGGGGCTACTTGGGGAGCCAGTACCTATTCAGCAGAAGGTTGGCACAATTGGGTCCATAGTAATTTGCTGTGTGAGACCTTTTCCAACAGAGACATTTGTAATGAGTCAGTTCATTATTCCTGCCTGATCTATCTACTCATACCTTTCACTGCTGTGGTACCTAGGCACTAGTCTCCTGCTACATATCCTCAAAAATATCTGAGCAAGAATTAAAGCAAATTTCAGAAAGCTATTAGCCCATGTTTTACAGATTAATAAACATTTGAATCAAAGCTTGATCCCAAAATGCCTGTCCTTGCTTTTCTGACTTTTTGCATTTATATTCAGTATCATCACTGCTGTTCATCACTGGCCTTGATTTTAGATCAAGAGATCGATGAGATCTTTTTTAAAGAGAAGAACATAAAAATATTTCATAAACTCTGCAACCTTTTGTAATCTCCGTAAGACAAGATGGTCTGTGCTGGCTAATGCCACAGCTCTGGAGGCTGCAGGGATTTAGACATTGTACCCAAGGTGTGACACAGAACTTGGGGATAAACATCCTAGTGGGCACATCAGCTAATTAATCAGAGTTGTGACTGATCACTGCAGGCAGCTACAGTCTCTAGCCAAGTGACAAAAATATTCCACTGTGCAATATGTGGATGGGCATGCTGATGTTCAAAACACCAGTGAAACGTTACAGCCCACCAAATATTTCAACTTCAAAAATATTTTACTATCAAATACTGTAGACTAAAGAGTGGTAAACAGGGGGCTTTATTGGCTGGGGTGACAAAGCATTTCATTGGAGAGACTCCCTGTGATTCAGCCTGAAACAGACTCAATCTTTCAGTGGGATTGGATTTTTCTTCACAACAGCTTGAAGTAGGGACAAAGCAACCGCCATATACTGTAACTAATAAATGACACTGAACTCCATCCGTTCTGTAAGGCTTTTAATTTTTGAAGCATGCTAGTGAATCTCCTGGACTTTGCCAAACAGTGGCAGAACCTTAGCACTACTAAACAGTGAGCTTGGGGATTTAATTTTATACGAACTGATGTACCAGCTCACAAAATTCTACACTCATACGGTCTCTGGGAATCCATCCAGCAAGTCTCTGCCATAGCTCTCACATGGGAAGTCCTGGAAGTGGGAAAGATGAAATGCATCATCTGTGCTCCACCTGTTTTGGTTTCTGTTTCTTCAGCTCGGATGATCACAAAGCCTGCCCTCTCCTCCGACTGGGTTGCAATGGACTCGCTCTTTGTGTTGTGTATGGGACTGGGTGATGTGAGACTGCAGAGGAGAAGAGGAGATACAATTATTTCCAGTGTGAGCTGCAAACATAGCAGGGACAAAAGAGAAGCTTCATCTCTGTCTAAAATAAAAAGCTAATATGCAAGACGTCTGGTTACACTGAGCACTGCCCACATGCAATGAATTCTTTAGCAGACCAGACAGTGCCTGTAACTTTTCAGGCCAGTAGCTGACTGAAGTGCTGCAGGAGTAATTAGTCTTTTCATTTTTCCTGTGGCTTAAGAAGATTTAAATAGGAGAGACAACCACTGCAGGCTTAACACAGATCCCTAAGTCAGGAGCTAATTCTAGACTATCCTTCTGACTGCAGTTCTGCTTACAACATAATGTATTGCAAGGCTTGGGCTACAGTTGCAAACTGCTACCAAAAGTCATTCACAGTATCCCAGCTCTCTTGATTTCTCACCTGTATTTAAAGGGACAATTACAGTAAGGGGAACCAACCTAGAATTCCCATGCTAAGGAGCCCTCGGGAACACAAAGACACCAACGCATGATCTAGCTTTAAAATGAGAAAGCTTCTTGAAAGCAGCCACATATTTCTATAACAATCTCAGCTGGTTGTGAGGTCCAGACTCTCAAGCTCTTTCAGACGTTCTTCCCATATCCATCACCGGGACAACAGCAAAGGCATCCAAAGCTCAGTGATCCATTTAATGTGCCCCCAAAGTCTCCAGGAACTAATCCTTGCAAGTGCAAGGAGGAGTTAATGTTTCATTCTCCTCAAGACAGACACAAAAGCCAGAAAGAATAAAAAGAAAACATGGTGAAAGTAACAGAATGGATTTAGAGAAATAAAATGCACTTCTATAGCTTGCCTTCCCAATCTTCCAGCACTTCTGATATAGGTCCCCCAGTTCAGGAACATACAAATCTCTCTAATAAAATCAGAGAATTTTCGAAATTAGAGAGGAAACAATCTGTTAGCAGCTCCCATATAGTCCACTCCCAGGAGTCACCCCCAAGAGACTGTTCCAAGTCTATTTTCCAGGCCTTTGACTAATCTAGTTTTAAATGATTCAACTAAGTCAGCTTCCACTGCAGTAAAAGAACAAATGAGTGAGAGTCACTAAAGGAAGAGAGAGTAACCATTTTGGGCTAGATATAAAAAGCAGCAGCAGTGTTTGCTCAGACCCTGTTGCTCATACAGTGTATGTCTTACCCTGCAAAGAAACACCCACACCACACAGTCTCAGGTATAGCCACGCTGCAATAAAAGACCTGCAGCTGGCCCAAGTCAGCTGACTCAAGCTTGTGGAATTTGGGCTGCAGGGCTATAAAATTGCAGTTTAGACATTCGGGCTCAGGCTGGAGCCCAGGCTCTGTGACCCTCCCCACTCCTGGGTTCCCAGAGCCAGGGTTCCAGCCCAAGCCCCAATATCTACACTGTAATTTTATAGCTTGGCAGCCCAAGCCCCGTGAACCCGAGTCAGCTGACCTGGGCCAACTATGGCTCTGTGTATCATAGTGGAGCTGTACCCTCAGAGCCCAGGTTAATTGACTCTGGCTCACGGGGTTCAGGCTACAGGGCTAAAAATTGCATTGTAGACCTTCCCAACCGGGCTGGAGCTTGGGGTCCAAGACCCTTCCCCATCGCCAGTTTCAGAGCCCAGGCTTCAATGCTATTTTTAGCCCCACACCCTGAGCCATGCAAGCCCAAATCAACTGACCCAGGCTCTGGGACTAGGCACTGCAGGTTTTTCTTTGCAGTGGAGACATATCCACATATCCAAGGTTGTTGGGTGTGCTTAAAGTTTTACCTTAAAGAAAGTGAATCCCAATGCAGCGTTCCCTAACAGATGATGTTTAAAACTGAAATCATTGCCCGGGGGCCCAGGAATGTGATGTTTGTGTTCTGAGGAGATAATTGATTCTTAAAGACAAATGATCAAACTTTAAATCAGCACAGATACACAGAAGTCACAGAGACAGACTGACACAGAGACATGCCCAGGAATATTGCATGGCCTTTGCCATCCTTTTAGGTGCAGTCACTAATGTTCCCTCTGCATATGTTCACCTCAGACCCCTGAGGAGCCATCAGGCCTATATGATCATTAAGAGGTGTACTTGTAGGTTGTCCCTCCACAAGCAGGAAAACCATGAGGAAGCAGTCCAAGAAAACAAGATCAACCTTTGGTGTATGTGAAGAAGGCTACCTAGGCATACAGGGGAAAGATCAATCTAGAAGGCCAGAAGGCAAAGGATGGCAGAGGGTGCTCTAGGGAGGTGCAGGATATGGGACGTGTGCGCCATGTGGCAGGGAACAGGACACAGCACAGGGAAGTAACATTTCTCCCCAACGTGCTGTTTTCAGAACCAGATCCACTGCCCAAAGTGAACATTTTTTGTGATAGATTTGGGGGTTAACGTAACTGAGGATCAGATATTTCACACCACATCTACAACAGGGTTTTAATATAATCCTTTAGTTTTTCTTACAGACACAGCTCCATCTCCACGCAGTTTCCCTGCACATGACAGAAACATGGCCATTTGGGCAGGAACACATTTACATGCACGCTGATTGCTCCTGAAGCAGCAGCACAGGCCAAAAGTCACCCCTATTTATCATTCTGCCAACCGGTTAAAGCTGGCCAAATTCCCATAGTTTTTCATATCAATTCCCAAAATTATTCGAGTGAGAGATATCCAAAGACGCATTCAAATTTGATTTCTTATTTAAAAGATACATAACTGTTCATCACTGAAGCACGCAGAAATGAGTGCTGGGAAATTAAATCAACTGAGGCAGGATTTATGTCACAGGAAAACACTTTGTATTATTCCTTCTAGCCTTGCTTAGTTTCTTAGCTAAAATCCTTGCCTAGTCAAAGCCCTGGACTGTCAATGCTTTGGGATCTTGCACACAATCAGGGCTTGCGGAAACAGTTTCAGGAACAAGCCTGAATTCTCTGGAGATTTTTATAAACACCCCAACCCTGCTGTTCCAAATGACAATGACAATAATTGCTCACCATTTGACCTGCTTCCCTCCCATGATCCCACTTTAACCTCTCGCCTCACAGAGTCCGTTTCCTGTGGAGCCTCAGGAATCCGCAAGTCCTGGCTGCAGACATGCCTTGTCCATTCACAGGCTTGGAATTCGATGCCGAGGATGCCAGTTCCTGTCAAACTAACGAAGAAATATTTGCCGGTCGGACTTCCTCGCATGAGCCGAGACTCACAGCAAAAAGGTTCACGGTCTTTGCAAGGAGATGTTTGGTGATAAATCGGCAACCCCCACACACATGGATTTTATTACAGAGTCAGAATATTCTGCAGTCCAGGTTTTGATTCTGCTGGTTTTCCTTGCAGGTTATTTCTCTCTTGCTGCTGCATTTTGATCCACCGTATGCCCTGGTTGTTTTCATCACGAGAATCTCGGCCTGGATTGCAAGTTGCGTTTCTCATCCCATTCTGCCTACTTCAGCTATACAGCTCCTGCTGCAGAGACCCAGGATTCAGTGAGGGAAAAGTGCTCTGTTAAGAGTAGGTTCTTTGCTCTATCAGCCTCTAAGCAGTGTGCAGCATTTCCCAGTCCTATGAGTAGCTTCCTTCCTCGCTATTTCCAGCTCCCTCTCCCTCTCGCTGTCACAGTGTGCAAGGCAGAGTGTATTCTCTGAGAAGATGTCTAGCTCAGGGTGGGGGAGGGAAGGTCGGTGGGTGGGAGGGAAAGGGAAGGGAGGGTTTTTGGCAAGTTCTCCAGGAATAATTTCTGTTGTCTCTTCTTATCATAACATTCCTTCCTTGAAATTCTGATATCAAGAACATGTGCGTGCCCCATAGGAAATAAATCCAGAAATGTGCTGGTATTAGGCTGGGACATTGCACTGGAACTGTGCAGTGGGATGAGATGGGATGGGGTAGTGTTGTGATTACAAAAATATAATCAGTTCATTAATAAGAAATGTGGTTTGTTTTTGCCAGGCAACTCTGGGGATCCCATGCTCCAACTGAGTTATTCCTTTCTCCGAATAGGGAAGAGAAAGCGAGCATCTTATTTGCCTTTGGAGTTTCCATCCAGGAGACTGGTGCCACCACATCCCAGGAGACGTCACCTGCAATCAGGAGTGCAGGCTTCTCCTGAGACTGCTCATAGTTTTTCAAAATAATTTATTTTAAAACTAAAGAGACTGACAGTGAAGAGCCCCAGGGTATTAATATGCAGCATGTCACCAGAGCAATAAGATGAAATGGAGTGACATTCAATGTCAGAATGAGTACAAGGAAAACAGACTGATAATAACAATAATGCTCTGCCTGTCTCTAACACCTTCCGCCTGAGGATCTCAAAGTGCTTTACAAACATGGATGAGTTCAGCAATGCACCCCTTGTGAGGCAAGTCAGAATCATTCTCGTTTAGAGATGGGGAAACAGACACGAAGAGGGGACATGAGTTGCCCAAGGTCACACAGTGAGTCAGTGTCACAAGCAGAAAAACAATGCTGATCTCATGAGCCTCAGTCCCCTGATCTAACTGGTTGACCACATACCCTTCCTTCCAGACCCAAAAGAGAACCCAGGAACCCAAGTCTCCATGCTCTAGACAATGCTGCCTATACTCAAATTTGCTCGGGAATGAATGCAGGCAGGGCTTATTCTCAACAAAATGGAATCCTGACTATAGGCCACATGGCAGATTCACAGTGAGTAGCATCTTACTCCACTTGAAATCCTACTGAAGTGAACAAGACTATTCACAGAGTTATGAGGAAGGGTATCACCTTAAGTGACCGTAAGGAGAGGGAGGGTGAATTGGGAGGAGGGGCCAAGGGGGAAGATGTATATGGCCAAAGGGTAGGGCTAACAAGTACATCCCTTGCTCCTTCTTGTGGCTCCTCAGTGAGGGGATTAATTGCTAATGAGTTTGACAGGTTCTCTCTTCCATCTCATCTTTTTTACCAAACAGCCCCGCCAGGTCCTAGGGCATATGTGATGGCTTCTGGAAACCTTCATGTAAATTATGCAATACAAAATCCCTCATGGACATACACAATTCCTCATGGAGGTAGTTTACTGGGTGAAGGAGCAGGGCAGGGGACCTGCCCCCTGCCTCAGGTGGGATGCAGGACCCAGGAGAATCAGAAAAGGCAGAACTCGGTCATAAGAGTCAAGACCCATCACAGCAGGGCCCCTAGCTCCGGCAACAGAATATTAGTAGCTCTTGAGGTGATTCATAAATTAGCAACAATACCAGGCCAACATGAAACTTCCTACTGAACATTCACACATAGCTAAGTCTGCACCATGCCTATTACACTGGTATACAATTTTTGAGATGTCATCTGCTTCAGAGATAAAATGTGGTATTTATTATGTATTTTGATGTGCTGAATTCAAATATGACAATTAAAACAACTGATTGGCTACTGTTTCTAAGATATGATTTGAAGGTTGTTGCTCCTCTTGCCTTGGTCTGCAGACTGGATACACAAAGTACGCTGTTTTCTCTGATGGAATATCGTGCAAGAATTCCCACTACATCAAGAAAGATTTGGACACTCGGACAGTCATGGAGCCTGGAGGAAAAAGTGTTCAGCTCACCACTTTGTTGAACAAGGAAGATTTTGTACAACCCTGTACACATACAAAGCTGGTCTGAACGAGAACTTTGTCAAGGCCATGACAAAACAAAGCAAGCTTTCACAGTACCTCTGTGGAATTTCCAAGGTAATGAAGCTAAGATAAAGGAGGTTGTCTCTTGTTTGGTCCTCAGATTGTGAACTTCTTTGAGATGGATCCATTTGACCGGCACTGGTGGCTAAGAAAGACGGCATGGAAGTCTCGTTAGTGGCAATAAATTTCGTTCGAAACAACAAGGCAGAAAACTACAGGTATTGGTGGGAGGAACTCCTCAGCATACAACAAGCCTTGGTTGCAACATGTCAAAAGTACATTGTTTGCACTCTCATACTAGATTGTTTTCCACTGAAACTGGGAAGCAGTGCAGCGCGGCACGAGTGAGCGTTTCACCAGGACATGGAACAAATGGAGAAACGCTATCAATCAGGGCAAATGGGGCCAATCATCTGAGGATATGCTGGACAGTGACAAAGATGCTCCAGTTAATGAAATATCAAGAGACACCAGAAGCGCCGATAGACACTGAAAAGATAAACTATGTACATATAGTTTTTGCCTTTGTTTCATAATAATGTTTTTTATATTAACCCTTTTGAAGATTTTTAAAGTGTTACCATAAACAGGCAAGGTGAAATATTATCTGTAAAGCACCATAAACACATGGAAAAAGACTCTAGGTTTACAATTATGATTAAACCTACTATCTACACATATATATAGATATAAATGTAAATCTAAAAAGAGAGCAACAACCTTCAAATCGCCACAAAGCTGCCACTGATGTTGGTCATAGTTTATGCACCTCAAAAGTTGTTTCATGTTTGTCATAGGTTGTTTCCTTCATATGGACTGCATGACCAACTGGAATTGATGGCAAAACATTGCCATTATGCAGCAAAACAGCTTTAAGACTTGTCTCCGATGAATCAATGAACAGTCTCCACTCATCTGGATCGTGAATGATGTTGAGGGCTGCCATCACACCATCGATGTTGTTGCAGGCTACAAGATCGCCTCCCATGAAGAAGAATGGGACAAGATCCTTTTGACGGTCACGGAACATGGAAACCCTAACGTCACCTGTGAGGAGATTCCACTGCTGCAGTCTGGAGCCCAACAGCTAGACTAGAGCCAATCAACAATTTTAAGCGTCATTTTCATTCTCAGTGACCCAGAATTAGTAAAGTTTGACTACATTTATTTCAGAAGCATTTTGGCTGTAGAGCAGTGTTATCTAACACCCTTTTCTCATAGATCTGCGATTCTAAATGAAACATACCAAATTTGGCTACTGTCAATTTTTCTCTCCTGAGGCACCAGCCTCTGCCTGGTGTCTTATCACAGGAACAACATCCTCCTGATTTCTGGTGAGGCTTGATATGAATAAATCTTTCCTCACTTGGCAGTTACTGTTGCAATTAAACAGCCAACCTCTGTGTCAGCAATCACTGTGCCTTTGGCTAGCGGCATCAGATGCCCTTTTCTACAATAGCCATAATCTGCTCCCCCTCCTTGAATACATAAAACAAGTTCTATTTCTGGCACTGCTGGAGGATACACAAAACAGCCCTCAGCCTGGCTGCTTGGATCCGTTCCTGAGCGGGCCCTTGCATGCAAAACTCAGTAGCATTTCCATGTTTGCTCTCCTTTGCAGTCCTATGTCGTTTTGCCCTTTGATAACACTGATATATCCCTGCCCCCTAACTCCCTCTCAGCCTGTCTTTTGTTTCTCACTGCTGATGCATATAGCACAGTCTCTGTCCAACATCTTTGTATGTACAAAGCCAGGGAACAAATCCACAGTAATAGACAAAGAATATTCCATTCTCAAGATGTTATGATTGAAATCTAATTACACACCAGACTATATTCCCAGTTTCATTTAAAAAGTGTTTTACTTCCAGCTTGATACAATCTCTGATAATTTCCTATTGAGTTGTCAGTAGCTCTATTAGCATCTCAGTAGCGCAGAAGTAGTAGAACTCTAGGAAATATACACACGAGGTAACCTGAAAAATATCTGGGCTCCCTCTACCACTGATCCGTATGAACAGCTGCGCAGGGAGCAAGGCAGAGAAAACAGAACCCAGAAGAGCCCTGGGCAGTTTAGAGATCTTTAACTCAACCAGAGAAAAGTGATTATTAAAGACAGTAACGAATGTGAAGAGTTTTACTTTTGAAGGTACAGACTGTGCCATTGGCACTCAATGCTGACCGGATATACCTTCTACTATTCCAGCCCTGCCTCCCATCAGCTGATGCAGCTCAAACTTTATCCACAACACCCCCTGCCATTCCAGCCCTGGTCCCCCAAAACAGATCAGACAATGCACCCCAAACCTGATCCACAGCACCACCTGCCATTCCAGCCCTAGTCCCTCAAAATAGACCAGCCAATGCATGCCAAACCAGATCCACAGCACCCCTGCTATTCCAGGCATGGGCCCCCAAGGAGATCAGCTGATGCACCTTAGTACTAATCCACAGCACCCCTTGTTGTTCTACTCCAACATAATTTCAAAAGTTCCAAACAAACATTTTATTAACAAAGCAATGATTTTAGTTCAAAAACAGCACAATTAATTTTATGTTTTTATCTTCAGTTCTGTAATATTCCCTCTTCTGATCGTATAGGTTGATCAGGAAAATATTTGCTGATTTTATATAATATACAGAGTAGGTTAGATAAAGGTCTATCAGGGATGGTCTAGACAGTATTTGGTCCTGCCATGAGGGCAGGGGACTGGACTCGATGACCTCTCGAGGTCCCTTCCAGTCCTAGAGTCTATGAATCTATGAATACAAGCTACTCAGTGACATCACTTTCTGTCAGCAATGATAATAAATATCATCTTACACTTGGTGATTTCCTTGCACTATGAAAAAACCCAAAGCACTTTGCAAAGTATACATGCAGGTATTATTTCACTCCTCATGGAAATGCAGCCATTGTGGGGCATTCCACAGCTATTTAGCAGTGCACAACAATGCTACACAATAGGACATGATGCGAAAAATACTGTTGCCAATTCAAATTACAGAGAGAATGGAAAAAGGCAAAATGTATTTACCTAAACTGGTATCTGCCCCGAATAGAAGGGGTCAACACTCTTCAACTCATGTGAAAAATACTGTGAAATCTTTAACCAGTGCATGTGGTCAGGACCATGGTTTTATTTCTCATCTGATAAGTAGCACCTCCAGCAGCACAGTATCCTCTAGCACCACACTGGGGAAGTGAGTCAGTATTGACTCAGAGAGAGAAAAAAAAAACATACCAATCTCATCTATCTTAGATATTTATACAGCACATGTCACGTGGGCATCTAACCAACATTCTGAAGAAGCAAAAGGGTCCAGAACCATCGTGTTTCCTCTCACTCTTCACCTGGGTCCCACGGGGCTGAATTCTCAGGCATGCTAAGGCCACCTTGTGCGGGGCAGGGAGGCCACTTTGTGCTATGGAGGTGCAAAGTAGCCTTAAAGCGGCCAGAGAAGACCAGTGGAGAAATCTCCCTGTACCAGGGATACTCTCTGCTGGTGGAGATCTGGCAGAAAAAAATCCCTTACCTCATGAGTCAGCCATCCCCCAAACCCCAACATAAAGTGTATCCTCCAGCAGTGCCACAAGTAGAACTTGTTCTGTGTGTTCAATGGTGGGGCATGGATAGGACAGGAAAGAAGGGGATGTAATGGAGCGGAGCTCCACGATGCCCAATCCTCCACTGGCATAAGGTCCCTGACTCACCTTACATCAGTGGTATAAGTCAGGGCTGCCTGTGTGCACCCCTGACTTGCACTGGGGCAAGAAAGCTGTGAAACAGGGAGCTAAACAACTTCCTTGCGGTCTCCTCCACCACCACATTCAAATGGAGCTCAGAAGGAGCAGAGACTCAAGCTTAAGGGGAGAAGAGGGAACTTACATGTTCAAAGAGATACATCTTTACTTTCAAGCCTAATTAGTGGGGAAAGGCTCTTTCCAAAATGTATATCCCTATACTCTAACCTAAACACAGCCAGGCTTGGTCAGATCTCTCCTACCAGTGGCAAGGTTCTACCCCCAGCTCCTCATTGGCTACCTAGTTTCTGTGGAGTGTAGTTGCCACAGAAGGTGCTGGCCTATGGGTGAGTGGGTTTCTGACACAGCCAGGTCCCATTCTGTTAAGGGCTCCATAGACTAGGGCTTTGACATCTGCTCTGGAGGAACTGGGAATCAGTGGAGCATGTGAAGAACCAAAGGGATGTGTTCTCTCAGCACTTGCTGCTGAGGCTCAATGCTCTGAGCGGCACCCAGTTCAGCCCCAGGTGAAACATGTTGTAGTTCTAACCAATACCATTTCCTGCAAAACCCCTTTCCTTAGATACCTCCCAGTCAAGTGTTGCCTCAGGCCAACTTTGCTTAGCTAGTGAGATCTGGCGAGTCCCCAGCCAATGCTGCAGGTATAGCATAAAAGGTCCCACTTAACATGGCAAAAATTCCTGCTGTGTAGATGGAGGTAAATGATTGAACATGAAGGTCCAGGGGAGTTGGGTGATGGCTGGATAATAAAATAACTATAAAGCTAAAAGCAGTTAAAGGTGATGGATGAGGGCACAACGGCAGTGGGAACAGCTGCAGCACCCACTTCAGAGACTCTGGGTCTGAATCCCAAAATAACGCATTCCAGAAACTGAGCCTGCTGCTGAAATCCCCACTTCTCCTGCCACCAAGGTCTGGGTGCAGGGCATCAGGCTTGCTTGGTTTGGAAGTCTCAGCTCATTTCTCTTTCATGTCTCTTATACAGATAACTCCTGAGAGAATTCTGTGCCAAAAAATAAAAAATTCTGCACATAATATTTTAAAATTCTGCAAATTTTATTTGTCAATAAATAAATACGGAGGCTCCAGCATGGCAGTGGGAGCCCAGGCCACTGGCTGCATGAAGGTGGGAGATCACCCTGCAACCCCTCCCCTCCTCTGGGACATGGATTCAATGGTGAGGCTGCATCCAGCCCTGACACACCACAAAGGCTGGGCCTGCCCCCAAAATACCCTGGGGCCCGGCCCCTCTGTGCCAGGTGCACCAGGTTTGGGGCAGGTAGGCTCAACCAGGCAGGATACAGGGGCTTCCAGGTGAAGGTGGTTGAGACTTAACCAGGGGGTCTGGGTGCTGGGGGAGTGGGGTTTCAGGGGGGTCTGGTGCACTTAGTTGGGGGTCAGTGCGGTGGGGGTCTGGATGTGGTGGATCGGGGGTGGGGCTCATCAGGATGGGGTTTTAGTGCAGGGAGCTCGGTGGGGGGTGATTTGGGTGCAGAGATGGGTGTCTGGAGGCAGAGGGTTTGGTTGCAGGGGGGCTCCAGATGCAGGGATTGAGGTTCAGTGGGGTGGGGTTCAAGTATGGAAGTCTGGGGGGATGTCTGGGTGTACAGGGTGACATTTGGTGGCGGTGGGCTGTCCGGATATGGGAGGTCTGGATGCACAGCAGCTGGGCAGATAAGGGAGCAGCTCCTCATACAGTGACCCCTCCCAACACGGCTGAGGAGCGTTATGGACAGGAAACAGGGGAGGATGCTGAGCTTCCTGCAGGTTGGGGAGGTTTCTGGGGGTGCGTCTGACACAGCCCCAGCCACTCCTTGCAGGGGAAGAGGAAGCCCCATCCTTTCCTGCCTCCAGCTCAGCCGGGTCTAGCAGCTGATTCTGGCAAAGGATAGAAGCCACCAGCTGGGGTGTCCCAAGCTCTGCAGTGATTTACTTCTCTGATGATAGTTCCGGGTGCCTGAAATGGTGTACCTGTGCTGCCAGGGAGGGGTGCATGACAGTTCGTGCAGCTTCCCTTTGCTTCCCTGTCAGAAAGTCATTCTTCTGTGGGTAAGCAATGAAATCTGTGCAGAATACGAATTCTGTGCACACGCAGTGGCGCAGAATTCCCCCAGAAGTAACAGATAGATGGTATCAGCTTGTAGAATATCCATTCCTGGTTGCTGTGCCCCTTCCTTTCCTTGCTGAGGGGAGGCCTGGATGGCTCCTTGGTCATTTACTGGAGCAGAGTTCCCCTCTCTTCAGCCTTGGGACCACTCTGCTCCTCCACTACTCTCAGGCGACGGCTTCACTACAGAGCTCACAGCAGCACAGCTGCACTGCTGTCGCACTGCTAGTGCAGACACTCTATGCCGAGGGGAGCGAGCTCTCCTGTCAACTTAATTATTTCAGCCTCCACGAGAAATGGTAGCTATGTTGGCAGGAGAAGCTCTTCCACTGACATAGCACTGTCTATGCTGGCACTTAGGTAGGCATAATTTACGTAGCTCGGAGGGTGACTTATTCAAACCCCTAAGTATCATAACTCCAATGTAAACTGTATTGTAGTGATAACCTCCGTCTCATTCATGGAGTCATAGATTCCAAGCCCCGAAGGAACTATTGTGATTCATCCTCTCAGTTTCTCTCAATCTTGCAGCAAACCCTCTAGTTTGGTGTTTCCTATTCCTATTCTCTCTGTTCTCACTGGGGGAGGCCACAAAGCCAGGATTAAGGTCAGACCCAGGATTACAGCTCAGGAGTTCCCATCTCCTAGCCTTGTGCTCACACCACCTCGTCACACTGTCTCATGGATGAAAGTATGCAAGATCAAGGAAGTCAATGAAATGTCACTCACTGAGACCTGGTGTTTCATGTTCCAGCTCAGCTGGGAAATCTCAGCGCATGAAATTTTCCTTATTCCTAAAACTAGTCAGAGACTGGGTTGTGTGTGAGGGAAGTACATCCATAGGGTAGGCAGGGGACTGGGCTGCGAGGAGGCCAGATGTAAGGTGGGCAAGAGACGGACTCTGCCAGGCTGTGAGGGGATACAGCTCTGCAATGGGCATGTCTGTTACCTGGAGGAGCAAGAGTCTGAGGGCACGCTCTGCTGTCCCTCGTACTGCTGCACCAGTGCTCGGACACTCCAGTAGGGATTCTCAATCTCTTCGTCAACGCTGCTGTTTCTGAAGATAAAAATGACATAATGAATAACAACCTCACAGAGCAGGGGCAGAAATCCTTGTTTTTGTGTTTGTTTGTTTTAAAATTTATTGTCTGAACCTAACGATAGACATTCTTGATGGAGGGGAAGGGGAGAACGGGGGCTAATGAAATAAAGGGAAGGAGGTGGAGGCAGCAATCCTCTGGACTTCTTATGAATGAGAAAATCTAATTTCTGATCTAGAAAGTGTGAGACAGGAAACCCTTTCCCATCTACCTGTAATATGGAAGGGGAGGGGAACAGTGTGTTACCTGTTAAATGCCTCCAAACTCCTATGAGTAGCAGCAGAGCTTTGGAGAGGGAGGGAAGGAGGGATTGGGGAAAGGCTAGCTTCTGCTAATACTACAGGGGCTGGCCATCCTAAAGAGGAACACGTGCCCATGTCCTTTGGAAGAATAATAAAACGCCAAACCTTATAGCATTGTAGGACACAGCGGCTGATAAACAGCACTCAGCAACATTACAACAATTTCCACTGCTTGGCATAATAAGAGAAGACAAGAGGAATTTAGAGAGGCATAATGGAATTGGACACCAGGGTTAGCACCCTGACTCTTACAAAAAGTGCACCCAGGATCTCTAAATTCCACAAACGGTCAGGGCATTAGTTTTATGTCTCATGTGAAAGACAGCACCTCCTTTTGCCATGCAGTGGCATTGTGCTCAGTACTGATGCAAAGGGAAGGATGTAATAGAGCTCTTAGGTTTTGTCCTCAGTGACACAAAGGTGTTTTGTTCTCTTTTAAAGTGAGATAATAAATGTGTGCTAGTACAACCCTAGGTAAAGGCAGGGGCGGTCGTGTATACTGCAAGGTGGCTCGGCGAGGCAGCACTAGACCACCTGTCTGTGGCTGGCTTACCTTATAGTAAAACTATAGTGCTTTACCTCCACTGTTTTTACACGCACGTTAGTCATCCCATGGTAGAAACACACCTTTTTGCCAGTGAAGACATAGCCTTAAAGGTTCCCATCCAGGTGCTAACTCAGTCCTACTCTGGATTGTCTGTGAGCTCCAATGAGATTACAGCAAAAGGTGGCCTGGGTTCAGGTCAACAAGCAACGTATGAACTCATAGCAGAGAGGCAGAGACCTCTTTATCTGTCCTGTAGGGAGATGCCCCCTTTACCTGCCCCTCAAGGACTAAGACTTAGCACCAAGATTCACACTCATTCCAATAAGACTAGATGGGAGCACCCAGTACCTCTGTCTGTGCCGGAAAACATCACGTCCTGAGCGTGAGACATCCTGACGAACATCTGCCAGAGCAGCCACAGCACCCTGGGCCACTGCGGCCGCTGAATGGGGCCTGTGACTGGCTGATGATGCTGGAAGGCTCTTCCCCACCATGCTGTCTGGGCTTTGAATGGCTGTTCTACCAGAGCCAGGTTTAAAATGAGCAGCTAAGGCAAGGATCAGCCTCATGATGGATTTCAGGTTCCCATCAACAATATCTGCAAAATGCAATCAAACCGCAGGGCAATGAGGCTCAGCAGGTTCTTGTCTGACCAACACTTGTGAATGTAATTAAACTCAACAGGAGCATACAAAAAAAAAGGGACTGAACCATTAGGACTGAGTTATCATTCCAGTGCTCCATAGTATTTGTTTTGTATGAAGCAGCCTGAAGTAAAATCAGTGACTGCCACCTACAGGACAGAAGTTTAACTGCTCTGGGCACATTTGGGACTTCTGTGGGATTATTTTCAACAAATAGTCCAGCCTATGTGTGACAGTGTTACTGAAGGATCACTACAAAGATGTCACAGCCATTGAAGATCACTGTACCAGTGATGGCTCCAACCGGCCCATGGAACTTGCATTAACATTTTTAATAGGAAAGAGGAGGGAGCTGAGCAAGAATGGATTTCTGCAACGTCTAGTAATCATTAACTAATCAATCCTCATCACCATGCACTTTCCCTCAGTGTACAAAACAGCCCAAATTTGATGACCTTCAGGGCTTATTCCAAAGACCATCCATCTTTTTTTTTTTTTTTTT
>NC_133786.1:14239431-14261542 GCF_003597395.2 Chelonoidis abingdonii | reverse complement strand
CACAGAGACATTTTTTGTTTCTTTGTTAAGCAATCTTTTCCTAGAAGGAATCAAATGTGCCATGACTTGATAAATAGGAAGCGTATTTGCATTTCACTCCTTAATCCAAAAATTTAATATATCTGACAAAAATATTGAGGATGCTGACAAGGATCTAAGCTGACATACCTGATAAAAGAAAGAGTTTTGGAAGGCATTGCCTGTGGTGTTACTGAGAGGTATGCTGGAGGCAACGCACAGGTTAATTTCTGGAGCCTAAAGGGAAAAATAATTGTTTCTGTAAAAATGTGTATGTACTTCATATCTTCAAAGTCAGATGGATTAGTGGGATATATATTAATTTAAATGTCAGCTTTGATCTTCAACTGAAGCAGAGCCAACAAATACCACATGAAAATGGAGTATGTTTAAAATGTCCCCAGCATATCACTGGAGTTCTTCT
The DNA here is from genome assembly GCF_003597395.2 of Chelonoidis abingdonii. Taxonomy (NCBI): domain Eukaryota; kingdom Metazoa; phylum Chordata; order Testudines; family Testudinidae; genus Chelonoidis; species Chelonoidis abingdonii. Next base: position 14,261,100 of record NC_133786.1, on the reverse strand, counting down.
TGCCAATTTTCTAATTAAATAAATCAAAGCGTACTTGAGCCCAGTGCCTCTGGTGGTTAGTGCTTCATTATTATTATTTATTTATTGTATTACAGTAGCTTTTAGAAGCCTTAACCAAGATTAGGGCCCCAATGTGCTAGTGCTGTACAAGCACAGATATAAAGGTATGTCTACACTACAAATACTACAGCATCACAGCTGCAGCTACACTACTGTTGTGCTGTCATGTAGATGCTTAATACAGTGATGGAAGGGTTTTTTCCATCACTGTGGTAAATCCACCCTCTCAAGAGGTTGTAGCAGCATCTACAGTAGGGTTGATCTAACTATGTTGCACAATGAAATTTTTCACAGCCCTGAGCTAAGTCAACCTAAGTTTTAGGTGTAGAGGAGGCCTAGGAGATTTCCTGCATCAAAGTTTAAAAGCCATATAGACAAAGGAAGTATTATGCCCATTTTATAGTGGAACTGAAGCACAAAGAGATCAAGTGACTTTACCAGGGTCCAACAAAGAGTCTGTGGCAGAGCCAGGAACTAAACACAATCCCCAGAGACCCAGCCCAGTACCACAGTCATATGACCATTCTCCCAAGCTACTGTAGCTGAAACATGGCTTTGACTCCTTTGAATCTCTCACTCACTGAGCAGTCTCTATCCATCCTTCACCCACAATGGATGGGTTTCCTGCAGCCCATTGCTGGGTTTTATTGGTGCTTTTCTACAAATGCATGCTTCCTTCTGAGAATGGAAATATTTTCTTGTAGTATGTTAAACTTACACTGATATGAGGCCTGAGAAACTGAAGAATGGAGATGCCATATTGGTATATTACAAACTCCCTTGCAGAAAGTGTTGGAGGATGAACTGGTATTAGTTCACCTTTATGAGTCATCAAAGCATCCAATATATCCTGAAAAGGACTTCCTGTGTCTGCAGAGAACAACAGTATTTCAACAGACTCACTTATTTTCATTTTACATTTGTATTTAGCACCTATGTACATTTTCTTTTATCACGAAATATTAAGGGACAAGAAGAATGTGCAGGTGCTGCTTTCTGGGAAAGACTGATTTCATTGCAAACACTTTAAAATGACACACAACCTATTTTTTGGACTATTTATACAACATTTAGTAATAGAAATGACAAAGACAACAACAAAACAGCCTACCAAACATGACAATTCCACTGCATACTCTTCTCTCCTGGTGAGAGGATGAAAGAAAACAGTATGTGACAGATATTAGTCACATCCTTCAATGCATTACTGGAAGGCACTCAGATGCTATGGTGATGAGCATGGTATAAGAACTTATGTAGAACAGAATACTCAATTGTCTATTATCTATTTATTACTGTCATTTTATTTAATTCTGAGGCTGTTATATTTGCACACTCAGACTCTGCATTATACATTGTGATTGTTTAACCCTAGTCAGTGGAATCTTTCTGTTCCTTTACAGAGAAATGACGTAAGTTGTTTATTTGAAAGCACAAGAGTCATTGTTAAAAGGTATATAATAAGAGCGCTTTATGCATGTAACCTGTGTCAGAAAGAGAAGATGGCTAGATCTGCAGCAATGCCCTCAGATTTAGTTAAAACATGACCAGACTTACCCCTATATTAGAATAAAGCCCGAGATNTAAAAGGTATATAATAAGAGCGCTTTATGCATGTAACCTGTGTCAGAAAGAGAAGATGGCTAGATCTGCAGCAATGCCCTCAGATTTAGTTAAAACATGACCAGACTTACCCCTATATTAGAATAAAGCCCGAGATTTGTTAAGTGCACAATTGGTCAGTAAATAATCTACTATACTTCTCCTAATGTTTATAGCATCACTGTTTAATAGGAAATAAAATGACTCTGATGTATTATGTATTATGCCAGGATCTCAAAGTGCAAAAAACTTTACAACTAACCAAATTTCATCCCATCCAGTAAAACTGGTAAGTGTTGTTATACAACCAAGACAAAGAGAGTTTAAATGACTTGCCTAAGATCACAGAGTAAATCATTGGCAAAGGCAGGAATTGACCCCAAACTCTCAGATTCTGCTATATTTGCCATTAGGTCATACTTCCACCACAGAATAAACATAAATGACATTAGGACATCTGCCCTGCTCGAGATGAGTTAATCCCAATACATCTGAGTAGCAGCCAACTCGATGCTTACACAGAAAGAGATCTCCCAATGTTATACTGAATTGTGCTAAAAAAGTACATTAAAAACAGAAGGGAAGAAAATTTACCTTTTTCCTGCAGATGGCTTTCCAGAAGCCCAACTGCCATTGCATGAGCTTGGAGCTGGTCATTCACATCTTTCAGAAGAGTGAGAAGTGGAGAAGATTTCATATATTTGGCTTTATCATCATCTACACAAATAAATATAAAAATATAACTGTGAAAAATAACTGTCTCTTACAGTGTATGCACTAGGCAAATAAGAAACTCATATCCTAGAATAAAACAATTTACTGGTGCAATGAAGGTAATATTTTGAGCAACTTGTTTAATTGTTTGCCCAAATCTAAGTGCTGGTTACTAAAGAGATTTTAATATAACTTGAAAAGAGAGTTCTCTTCTCCGCAGTGTTTGTTATGAATAAAATGGTTAAAATAAATACCTTTATTTTCCAAAACTCCTGCTTGGAGTGCATAGAAAATACTTCTGGTTATTTTACAAAGCTTTTTATTAAAGGCATTCTGTTTGTCAGTGATACATTTTGATTGATGAAAAGGGAAAAGAAATTTGATTTAAAACATCTTAAATATATTAAAAATGATTTTCTGCAAGAGGACTAAATTCTGTTTCCTATCATATTAATTGGAGTTTTGATTAATTAAGTATCAGAGGGGTAGCCGTGTTAGTCTGGATCTGTAAAAAGCAACAAAGAGTCCTGTGGCACCTTACAGACTAACAGACGTACTGGAGCATGAGCTTTTGTGGGTCAATACCATGAAAGCTTATGCTCCAATACATCTGTTAGTCTATAAGGTGCCACAGAACTCTTTGTTGCTTGATTAATTAAGGAATGCAAAATTTAGCTTAATGTATTTATGTAGCTGTTATCTACACCGCAGCTATTGCGTGGAGCTAGGGAACCACCATACAAAGGTCATAGGATGCTAGTTTGACACAAAATGATGTAGCATGGATGGAATCATAGCCAAGGAAGTGAATCTAAGGGGGCTATATTATTCAAATCTACTGAGTTAACTGTGTAAAGGGCTTACCACACAGAAGAGGTGACCTGAACTGAGGATTCAGGAGAATAATCCTTGATACCAACAATTGTTCAGTTTGCTTCAGTATCTTGACATCTATGAGGCCAACATATATGATGTGTTAGTGAAATTTTCAACAAAGAATTGTAGAGATGCTCATACTTGCTTTATATAATTCCTTCTTCTCTTATTCCATAATCTAGCTATGATTTGTCTATTTATAATCTAGGGTCACTTTATTAGTAACTAGTTTTAAAATGACCAAAGTTTGATTTGTTGGCTGGGTTCTCTCACTTGGGAAGATTAAAGATACAGGAATGAGTCAGAGTCTATCAAGAGGATGGGGTGGGATATCCTTGTGTGGAGCTCTAATGATTGATTAATCTAGAACCACTCCTGGAAAGTGCATAAAGGTTCCTGACTGGGCTGACATAAGTGCACTGGGGCCAGTTTGGCTGAATGGTACACACTCCAAATTCTCATTTGTTAGCTGAATCTGCATATGCTGCTGCATTCAGGGGCCTTTGTGCCCTGCAACTGTTTCCAATCTCTTATCCAATTTACTTGTATTCTAGATTGTAGGTGACAGAGAAAAGGACTTGATATCATCTGGACCATTTATTTGTACTTATGAGATTATGCTAACTCCTATCGCCTGCAACTGATGAATGAATAAACAAATGACTAGATCTTCCCTAAAGAGAGAACAAAGAGAAGACAGGGAAGACTTAGTGTATTGCCCAGTGGTCCCTGGAACCACAGGTAGTTGGTCCTGAATGATTCATTCCCCCGATTCTAATGAATGAACTCTGATCATTGCTCCAAGGAAGGTGAAACCCTCTCTCAAGTCCCTATTAACTTCTCCTATGGCAGGTGCAAAGGGAACTTTTCTAAAATGTNTGACAGAAAACCTGTGTGTTTCCCTTTAAGGGAAAATGGGATGCCATGGAGTAGAAAGACCCAAACGTTTCTTCCCATATGGCAATGTCTTTGTTCTTTAGTGGTAGAAGTCAGCCCTGTGTACATGGCCAGGACAAGGCACATGCACCAATGAAGTCCTATTTTGAGGGTAGTTGTGCAGCTAGTTATTATATAAGCATGGCTCACTTCCCAGAGCAGTGAGTAGGGGCATGGAAGAAAGGAGGCAGTAAGTATCATGATGACCCACTGTAGCCTGAGTGGTTAAGGGCCTGCCACAAGTATCTGAACTCCAGCATCACAACCTTGAAGTCTTTGTTACCAAATGATCAGACTGAATTAAGCCCAAAGGGGACATATAAAAACAACAACATAGTATACAGTATAATCTATATTATATAGGCTGCAATTGTTGCTTAGGTATCGTTACAAGCTGGGACATGCATGTGGTGCAATCAATTCAGTTTGAAAAGATACAGAATTTGCTGTTTTTCTACCTGTAGTGGATCAGGATTGCTTGAAATATTCTCCTTAGTTCTTTTATCGCCTATGAAGATTTTGAGATGTTCTTTCAGTTCCCTTATTTTCTGCTTTCTGAATTCCTGTAGATCATTGGCTGTGAAGCCAGCTTCATCCACAGGCTGCAGAGTATACACACAGAAAGGCAAAAAAAAAAGAGAAAGAGAAAACCAGGAATTTTATTCACAGAAAGAATGTCATTATTATATAATAGTCACAAAGATAATTGCTTAGCTTCTTTTATAGAGGGATCTCAATGTGCTCTGTTAAAATAAATTAATGCAGACTCACAATATCCCTGTAAGTTGTCTGCAGTGTTGTTGTAGCATTGTTGGTCCCAGGATATTAGAGAGACAATATGGCTGAGGTAATATTTTTTATAAGCTGGTCCAAAGAAAGATTCACCTCATCCACCTTGTCTCTATAATACTTCTGCAAGATAGGTAAGTATTATAATGCTATTCTACAGATATATTAAAGAAGGCACAGAGAGCGGGGGTATGGATCAGTGTTCATGTTGTGTTCCCTGTCAGTACCTGGCCCGGACCAGGGAAGCTAATGATCCAACCACTAGACCAAATTCGGTGATGAATCCTGGTCACGTGCCACTTGCGGCACGTTATTCATGCACTAAGAGGCACAGAGAGATTAAGTGACTTGCAAGAGGTCACGCAGGAACTCAGTGGCAACACTGGATCTAGAACCTAGAAGCTCTGACCACCCTTCCCTAACTCTAAAACTGAACATGAACCTCTCATCAGTTTTGGTTATCTGAAGCCCAGTGCAACAAAACTGATACTGATTCATTTACAGTGTTGTTTTCACACGTTGAAAGTTTTAAACAAAGCCAGGGCTCAGTATAAAGCTGTACAAAAACAGATCTGCACAAACAATTGTGCTCATTTCAAATTATCGCATGCACTCTATAGTTAAGAGTCAAGATGTTACTAAGAATTCTGCATGGGCTGTTAAGAAAAATGCTGGAAGCAAACAGGCTATCTACAGAGCTGGAGAGTGGATATTTTGGTTATTATCATTGGATAATTTCTTTTCAATTTTACCTTGTCCAAAGAGTAGTCTTTCAGGCATTTGGTTATTTCCAAAAACTGTTCCTCTCTGAGTTGTAATAATCTGGCAGCTTGTTACAGCTCCAGTCCTGAAAGCCTGTACTCCATGTTATCTTTCAATAGATGTAAGATGCCCATCATACCATCATCCCCCTGAAACACAAAAAGCCTATGTGTTACAGCCATCCAGCATTACCTGAAATATTCCACAACACCCATAATATGGAACCCTGCTCCTCTTATTGGTGATTTTACTTTCTAGAAGCCAGCTAACTGAGAACTTACAGAAAGGTATAGGAACTACAGGATCTTCCAAAATTCTATCAAGCACAATAGGAATCAGATAATAATGCTTACCACTTATATGGCATCTTCTATCCATAGATCTCTAAATGTTTAACAAAGGTGAGAAAGCATTATTGTCTCCATTTTATAGATGGGCAAACTGAGGCAGAGGCCTCTATTTGCATAAGTGGTTTCTAATTGTGGATACCTCCATTTTTGGATGTCAACCTTAGAAACCCAGGCTGGGATTTTCAAAGAAGCCCAACATAAATCTACACATAAATAAATTATTAAACAAAAATAAAGGAGGTAGGTGCTTAACTTCCATTGAGGATCATTTGACAGTCCCAGCACTAGGGGCTAGTTTTCAGAAGCGCTTAGCATGCTTAACTCCAGGTGAAGTCAACAGCTGTGAGTGCTCAGCACTTCTCAAAATTAGAACTTTCCTAAGTTTATCTGAAAGGCCACTACCTTCTCCACATTCTGGTCTCTCCTGATGACCACCCCCCGACTGCCAAAATGCCTGTGAGAAGTGTGATGTTTATAGCTTACATACAGAAAAATTAGATACGAACAAACCCTCATGCTGGAAGGTTGCAATGTAACTCTACTTTATTTCTTAGAATTCAAAACGATAACATACAAGACCCAAAACCAGAGAGAGACAAAACAGGCTACTCCCTAAAATGCAGGTGCACAGTTCACCCCATCTTATTCTAGGCTGTTTGTCTGCAAGCTGATTCAAACAATCCAGATCACATAGCTTCCCTCAGAACTCCCTATCCTGCAGTTAGGATAAAAAAAATCCCTCACCCTTGAAGTGATAGCTTGTTATTTTTCACACAGTTTCCAATACACCTTGGGAAGTTTGTTGATGCCAATGATGAGTTTAATGAGTAATCTGAGACTAGTTTACACATCATATTATATTTGTTAACGTAACTGTATATATGCTGTGCCCCTTCCCGGATCCTCTGTTTGTTTGTTTAGGCTGTGAGCTCAGTGGGATAGGGATCATGTATTCCTTTATGTTTGGAAACACTTGCATATTGTTGGGGTTGCCAGATATAAACAACAACAAGTAGGGGTAAAATTTTCAAAGGTGCCTACATGATTTAGGAGCCTAAGTCCCACTTTCAAAAGTGTTTTAGGCACTTTGGAGCCTACATCACATTTCATTTCTATGGGATTTAGGCTGTCAAATCACTTTTGAAAATGTTACCTCTTAGGCATCTCAAATTGGGCACCCAGAATTAAAAGCCACACTTGAAACTCTGGTCCTAAGTGACTTGCTCATGGGCACAAAGCATGGTAGAGCTGAGAACAGACCAGAGATCCCTTGAGTCCCAAATCAACACAGTAAACCATACTACTTTTCAGAAGATTTCAGGTACAGTTTGGCATGTGTAAATTGTTACAGAAATGACCATATGATATACTGTAATCTGGAGCCACTCATTTCTATGAAAGCAAACAATCCTTGAAAACCCGTAAAACATAAACACATGCAATATAACAACAAAAAAGGGCTTTACATCTATGACAAACTCGCACAGGTTTCTTTCTTCAGTCTGTGTCCACAAGTCTGCCTTTTGGAATCTGTAACTGTCCTGTAGCACTATTACTGTTTGCCGCAAGTGTCTCTGAGATAGGATAAAATATGCCACATGCTCAATATGATTTGGTAACTCCTGTCTTTCAGCCTCCTGAATCACTTGCATTTCCTTGGCTTGTATCTAGGAAGAAAACATTGCAAACTCTTTAACACTACGTTCCCTGTAGATTACTGAGTGCTCTGAAGTATTCAAATTCTGCCTGCAAAAGTCTGAACATAACAGTCACAGAAAAAAATAAATTAACTGTACTGAAGGACAAGGGAATCTATACAGCTAAAAGCCCCGCAGAATTCACACTTACTAAATACAGAAACCTGATGGAGCTGGATAATTCTTGTTACCATTTTTGTGTGGCTAATACATGAATCAAATGTTTGCAAACCACAGACAACAATGTTACATTTTGATACAATGGTCAGATACATGTGCTTGCCCATTACTTTAAAGTAGCATAAACAGAGAGAGATTAACACAATAGCAATTGTACCTTTTCTTCTGTTTGGGTTTGAAGCTCCATTCTGAACTGTGTCTGCATATTCCTCAGTTCAGTCTCTGACTCTTCCTTTAAACCAATAAGTAAGTCCCCTTCTTTGTGGTGTTTCTGGAGAAAAGCCACAGCTCTCTCCACTTGCTGCTCCTCAGTAATCTGGGCCACCTCTTGGGCCACAGTTTCTCCGGTAGCTCTGTAGTGTAAAGTGTTCAGAATCCTTAACACACGTTCTGGACACGTCTGTCTCTTAAGAGAGAAAATATAGTGATATGGAAAAATAAATGTTCCTTGGCTGCTACATTCAAGATTTTGTTTCTAGCATTGAGTATTTGAGTTGCTGAGTCTATAGCTAGCTCTTGTGTAACTTATGAGGCAAGTACATTATAGTGTAACCCCACTCTATGAACATGCATGTTCTATCCCACACTTTCTGAATGAAGAGGATCAGGGTGCAGAATATGTTTTGTGAGTTTGTGTGTGCAGTAAGCATGCACAGTGGGTAGATGGACTCCTAAATATGGAATAAGCATAGATGTAAATGGCACTCAAAAGGAGGTAGGAAGTAGCTCAAACTTTGCACATGCCTGGCAAACCATGCCCCAAACATGCATGGCTTTAGAAGGAGGAAAGATGGTTTTGTGGTTAAGGCATGAGAATCAGGATTATCTGGGTTAGTTCTGAGTTCTGCTAAAGACTGTGTGTGGGTCCTTTAATTTCTCAGTGCCACCATTTTCCATCTGTAAAATGGGAATAGATAATACTTCCTGTCTCTCACTCTTTTCTGTCTTGTTTATTTAAGATAAACTCTCCAAGATAAGGACTATTTTTTACTTTGTGTATACATAGTGGGTAGCACTACGGGGACACAAGGTACTACTGTAATACAATTACATTATAATGAATAAAAATACTATCACTTTTGTCAGCAAGTAACAGTCTCAGAATTCTACCAAGAAACTCCTGCTGCCTCATCAAGACTAACTGGCGCAAGACGTGATTGTCTCATGTGGAGATATGAACCAGAGGCAGGAAGCATACTGAGGAATATCTGTGTTGAGAGATCTGGGAAGTTGGGGGAAGTTTTTAAAGGCACAAATGGCAATTAGGCACTAAGCTCCCAGTGAACGTCAGAGAGCTGGGTGCTTGAGTCCTACACGTTGAAAATGGCACTTGTTGTGCTTAGCTTGTGCCACTGATGTGGCTGTGAGGTGCAGCAAGCTTTATTCTGTTGTAGCTGAATTCTAGCTGATTCAAGGTTCCTTTACACTTTCGAACTCTGACTGGAAAAGGTCTGAATTTGAATGATCCTTAGCATGTTCATGTAGTACTTTATATTCTCAAGGTATCATGCAGACCTTAGCAAATTGGCATTAACTTCTCATGTGAAGGTAGTGAAATGGAGGAATAATTAACAGGATATACCTGGAGTTCATTATAGAGATCCAGTATTCTATAGAGACACACTTGTTTCATAACTTCTAACTTGACTATTTTGACTGCTGAAGCTTGTAATATTTGAGTTGCTGAGTCTGGAGCTAGCTCTGCTTCCAAAGACTGTGTTTCCTGTTGAGTAAAAGAGACTAAGATGCTGAGAGTTTTCAATGTAAAAAACACAGAAGTTCTTTCTACAACCAGATTATCTTGTGGATGGATTTATCTCACTGTACTACCAATACATAAAATGCTTTCTACAAATTGTTGTCTGTGACAGGGTTAATTTTTGGATCAGAAATAAAATTTCTGTTTGGCAAAACTAAAGGCTGAAGATTCAAATCATGTTTTTCTGACACATGCAGTCAAGACCAGAACCCATTTTTGTTACAGAGAAAAGAACAAACTAGTAAAGTGACAGCTTACTTACAGTTATATAAATAAGACCCTTGAACTCACATCTTGTTTTTTAGTGACATCATATCTAATGTGGAAATCTGTCATTTGCAAATCAGCACCAAGCACTGATAAATGATGTAGAATTTCATCTAGAGAATGTAAATGGTCTTTGGGCGTTACTTGATCCCAGCTGAGCCCTGATTGCTTGATTTCTTCCCAATGCTTCTGACAGAGAGCTTGTTCAGCACGCTGGTGGCATTCAGCTAACTCCTTCAGAAATGTATCCCAGTCGCTGGCTACATCCATTTCTTTACGGCTCTTCATCCCCTGAAACTATAGAGACACTTCTGCTTTAGCTGTTAAATGTTTAAGACCACATAAATGAAAATAACCAGTTAAAATGTGGCCAAGATTTTTAAACATATGAGCCAAAAATTAACTCATATAAAAAAGTGGCCTGAAGTTCAGCACGTGGGGGCTCATATTGAAAATCAGGTCACTTAAGTAGATGTCTATCTATAGATATAAAACCCTAATTTTTAGATCCCCATTTTTAAAACATTGGCCTCTGTGTTTTGCATTGAAATGGTCAGATCTTCAGCTTCCTGTGTGGTTTGGGAGATATTTTACCTCTGTCATGTGATGTGAAAAAAATGAAAGCCACTCAGAAAGGAAATAAGAAAATTCTCATTTCCCATACTCTAAATGAAAACTTCAGACTTAGTCCGCACCTGTCTCATCCAATTTTCTTTACATTCTTCCTTTTCCTTAGTTTTGGCTGATTCATAAAAGTAGCAGATCATGTTTATTTCTTCCATCATTAACGACAGCTCTAAATGCACCAATTCACTGGCGTGCTTTCCTAAAAAAAACCTGACAAAACATTAGAAATAAATTAAACATGACAAGAAATGATCTTACATTTTTATGCAGTCTTTATCATGAAGGATCCTAAAGGATCCACTTTGCAAGCTGATACACATTCTATATCGGGGAAAAGTGTCGTCTACCAATAGGATGGATTGCAGCGACTGTTTAAGCTCAAACATGATCACTACATAATACTTCAGGAGAAAACACAAAGAATACCTTTTCTGAATTAAAATTGCAAGGAGGATTTCAAAAAAGAAGAATTAGTATTTCTCACCTTGTCAGGATTTCTTGCTGTATATGGGATCCCCCTGGTAAGAAAAAAGAGGGCAGCGCAGGTGATAGAGTGGCAGCTGGAGCAATTTCCTGGCTTGCTGCAGTCCTGAATGCCTCAGACTGAGCTGTAGATGCCTTTAAGGTGCTTCTTGAGGAGTATCCTTCAGGAGAAACCAAAAAGGAGTGAAGGACCTTTAAATTTATTTCTGAATTCCTGGCTTTTTTCAGTGCATTCAAGCTCCCTTTCACAATTCTTTCAACAAAATATTTTGAATATATTAATATCTGTCACTCTGCAGTACTCTCTAGTATAGCTAGTAACAGTCTGGGACAGAAGATAACCAGATATTTGAATAAATCTAGATAGGTTATCTGCTCATTCTGGTTTTACCACTCAGAAGCAACATTTGTAAACAAGTCATTATACAGAATACATGTAACTTTGTACCAAGATAAAATGTACTATATACCTGTCACTAAATCCTGCAAGGTTCACAAACCTGGATGTAAAAGTTCCTAAAGCCTTTATTGCTTTGTCGATCAGGAAAGCAAATCTTGTTTGGAACACTTGCCTTGATCTAAGTGCAAATAAATGAGCTTCAACAGCATGCACTAGCAAGCACTAGTGCCAACATTTGATACAAGGCTCGTTCAATCCAATTTCCATTGTAGTGCAAGTGCCACAACCATGAATGATTAATTGCATATGAAGAAGAACTGGAAGGGCACCAGTCAACTGATGTTGAGCTGCAGACAGATAAATAAAGAGGTAGGTGATGTGATAGATGCAGATTGAGTATCATCTGGATCGACCTCTAGCTAGGTCCTTTAGAATGGTCTGGCTGGCTATTCACTATACGTACATGGAGCTTGATCTGCAAAGATGCTACATGTCTTTGAATTTGCCTTGATGATGATGACGACAATTGTCAGATAGATGTTGCAAGATAACACATTAGATTATTATAAGGGAATCGAATTTGTGAGCTCATACTTATCTATTTTGACTCTCATTCTTGGCAATTCTTAGCACTCTATGCAAGCTGATCCCTCCTCTTCTTACCTTGCAAACATTATGTGACAGCTTTCTCATCAGTGCTGGAAATAGTCAAGCAATGTTAGCTAAATATCGCTACAGAAATGGGAATCAATGCTGGTTCAAGAAAGAAGAAGAACGGCCATCTGATTCTTCTTTTATTAATTATTTTAATGCAGTCTTGGTATTTTTATAATCAATTCTTTCTAAAGTGCTGACAAATCTTAAGGCTTTTTGGGCTGCTTCCACATTTTAACTGAAAACTTCAGTGTGTTCCAAAGAGACTGATGAGTGATAGAGAGTGAAATGAACTAGATGCTGTAGCTGCCATCATTTAGGCCCTGATTCACCAAATTACTTAAGTACATGCTTAAATTTAAGCCTGTGAGCAACCACATTCCTAAGCACGTGCTTCTCTTCTATTGATTTTAATAGGACTTATGCACATATCAGGTCCTTAATCAGTGATTCATTACTAGTTATTTCAGTATTCATAAAACAGCTATACCTTTCCAGTAAATGAATGACACAGCACTGGATCCGATTATACTGAAGATATTACATGGAAGAGCAGACCTTTGAAAAACTATTCATTCAAATCCCAACCTTACAGTTAATGATCTTAGCAGAGATTGTGGCTGATTGACATTAAGCGGAAAATATATTTGTTACAGATCTAAAAAATCTTTACATTTTAATTTGATCATTCATATTGGGAGACTGGAAAGGAAGTTTAATTATGAGAAAGGGGAATAATAAAATAGAGGAAAGAAATAGTTATTAAATTGCTTTGGAAGTTCCACTATGTTCTTCTCTCTAGATTTGCGGACAGACATATTCCATATTGACTAAATGTCTGCATCCTGCAATGTAGCCAACATTTTGATAGCTTGTATATTTCAGCACTGTTTGTCAACAAACAGCAGTTAGAACTTTTATGTAACTACAAGTCTGGTTACATCACAATTTATAGTTTGAATGCTCACAGGAGGGAAAGTAAAAGCTTTGCCATTGATCTCTGTGTTTGCATAAGGTTTCTTACTGCCAAGCTGAGAGTAGGTACTCCATTCTGCAGCAGAATGGAATGGAATGGAGACAGATGCACCAAGATTACATATTTCAAGATTTCCTAGGATTGAAGCCTTCTAGTTAGGGGAAAAAGACCAGATCCTCAAAGGTATTTAAGCATCTAACACTTATTGATTCCAAAGATCTTGTATAGTCCAAGTAACCAAATCCATCCTCAGGCCTGAGTAAAGATGCAAGAACTCAAGTACTTGGTCACCAAGCTCCTAATCTTGTTCTCTTGCAAAAATGTAGACGAGGAAACTGCCATGCCCCTGGAAGTTAGCACAATCTACTGTACATTATGATGAATTCTCAGCATATACATTATTCTCCTAAAAAACAACGAGTCCAGTGGCACCTTAAAGACTAACAGATTTATTTGGGCATAAGCTTTTGTGGGTAAAAAACCACACTTATTATTCTCCTCAGAAATCTGCAGTTTCACCTTCCATTATCAGTAGAGCCTGAAAATATCTAAGATTTAGACTTTATTTTTTCCTTTGAATTTTAACTGACGGAGTTTTGATTCTGACTATCTGGCCTATAGCAAGAACATCATTCTCATGAAAACTGACTTTTTGCTTCCGGAAATTTCCAGAAGGATGGGAGATTGCAAAAGAGAGTGTACACACAATGTATTTCAATTTTTGAATAGTCTAATAAAAGATTATCTGAATTTTGTAAACATCTATACATTATTTTTATGGTTGCAAAGATAGACTCTGATCCTGGAAACAGTTTACACACATGCTTCATTTTATACATCTGAGTAGAACCTTTGGCTCATGAGACTCCTTAAATGTATAAAATTAAGCTGTCATAAACAGATGGTTAAGGGTTAATGTCTCTTTTACCTTAAACCGGTTACAACAGTGAACCTGGAACCCTATCAGAGGACCAATCAGAGACAAGATACTTTCAAATCTGTGGAGGGAAGTCTTTGTTGTTGTGTTTTTCTTGTCTGTTGCCTCTGGGATCTTAGAAGTACCAGATTACCTAACAGAACTCCTAATGTCTGTTCAAATCAGTCAATACAAGTAAAAGGGCGGTTAGTCTTTTGGATGTCTTCTTTTTTGCAAATGTTATCTGGCGATAGAATTTTAATGAGTATTTGGCTGAAGAATACTATCTCGTTGCAATATGTGATTATGCGGGGAGGATTCTCTCTAGTGTCTATAACTGAAAGACCTGTAACAATTACCATCTATTACCAAACAACTTTTATGCTGTTCTTTCTTTATTAAAAAGCTTTTCTTTTTAGAATCAATTGATTTTTTGGTTATCTGTGTAAGACCCCAGGGAAGGAGTCGCACTCACCAGGGATCTGTGGGAGAAAAGAGAGAAGGGGGAAAAACCTGCTCTCTGGTTATCTCTGTCTCTCCTCCGAGAGGAGAGGAGGGGGGGGAAAGTGAATTCCTCTTTGTTTAGATCATAGAGGCTTGAATCGATGGCCTCTTGTGAGGGGAAAGAGAGCGGGAAGGTAACGTTCCTCTCTGTTTTAAGATCAAGGAGTTTGAATCACGTAATCTTCCAGGGTAACCCCAGGAGGGGAACCTGGGACAATGGTGGGGAAAGGGTTTACTTCCTTGTGTTAAGATCCAAGGACTCGGGTCTTGGGGGTCCCCTGGGAAGGTTTTGGGGGGACCAGAGTGTACCAGGCACTGAAAGTCCTGGTTGGTGGCAGCCTATCAGATCTAAGCTGGTAATTAAGCTTAGGGAAATTCATGTTGGTATCTATCCCATCTTTGGATGCTAAGGTTCAAAGTGGGGATTTATACCATGACCTAAGCACATACTTAACTTTCTGGTGCAGGATTGGAGCTTCAGTTTTTAGCACATCAGAACTTTTTTACTCCAGCAAAAGTTTTTGAGTTGGAATAAAATGAAATTATTGACTGCACCTTTATCTGATTGAAGCATTAGTGTCTCAAGTGACCTGTCACTCCTTTTGTTTTCGTCCAGTGTCTGAACCAGAGACTTCAACAATGGAATCAGTTTTTGATGGATGACTGCCCATGTGCTGTGGGGAACACCAGCAATACCATAAAATCTGGTCCCTTGGTAGTTTTCAAAGCATTGTGATGTCCCAGAGAGAAGAGCCTGAAATAGCACAGATCAGACAAAGACAAACACACTCGTTGTTCACATGTGAGTCATTAATACCACTGCAAATGCAGCCTGTCATTCTCAATATATTTCCATGCAAACCTTGTACATGCAAATCAGTTTATAACAGGACTAGGAGGTGTGCACTGTGCTACAAGCTTGCCTAATCACAAATAGTTTGGGGGTTCCTAATTAGTGTATGGCTGGGTGATAATGGGCCCACAGCTCCCATCTCTTTAAACTGTCTACATTCCTGAAGCTTGTGTAAAGGGTTTTAAGACCAAAAAAACATTAATTTTATTTTATGTGTTTAATGTCCCCAGTTTATGTGAGATGTATTTGCAAGTGTCATATACATGGTCAAACTCTCCCTGCAGTATAATAACCTTATTTCATTTAGAGTAATAAGCTGGAGTTCAGCTATAGACATAGGTGACAGACTCATGTGGAGTGAAAAGAAGCTGAGATGTAAGAAGAAGGGGAACTTCAGGAGACCAAACATCATAAGGCATGAAGTAAGGGAAAGAGAAGAGGGGAGGTGTTCAGCCATGACCACCCCGATAACTCCAGTGATCATTTTTTTTAACAGACGTAGCCTAAAATAGACAGACTATGTAAACTGGCCACTCAAAATGACAGAGAGCCTGATCCAACCTCCCATGAAATCAGTTGAAAGACTTCAACTGATGTCAAAAGGGTTTGGATCTGTATCTAAATTTTTCTGGACACAGTCCTTAATTAAAACATTATAGACACCAAGGGTGGGATTTTCAAAAGCACCTCTGTGATTTAGGAGCACAAGACCCATTAAAAGTCATTGGGATTTGTGTTTCTAAGTCATGCAGGATATGTCTAGACTGCAATAAAACACCTGCAGCTGGCCCGTGTCAACTGACTCAGGCTTGTGAGGCTTGGGCTGCAGGGCTATAAAATTGCAGTGTAAACATCTGGGCTCAGTATGGAGCCCAGACTCTGGGACCATCCCAGTTCCTGGGTTCCTAGCAGGTATTGTCACACTTTATGGGAGTACCTTTAGGAGGAGGAGGTTCACCTGTTAAAAATGTAGATCCAAACTGACATCTTGCACATCATTCTAACACTGCTGTCAAAATATTACATTTCTTAACTGAATTTTTATTTTGTGTACAAGTTTCAAAGTCCATGATAAAATAAATTCTTAAACTAATTCTAACAATTCTTAAATAGGGTGATTTGTTTTTCTGGGTGTCTGATTCCATGCTAAGAGTTTATTCTAAGAACATACCAACAGCCTGTCATTGCTGGAAAAATTGGGTAATACATAACATTATCTCAAACCTCCAGGTGAAGTCAGTACCTTTGCCTGCAGAGCCTGGATGTCCAACAAGTCCCTGAGATATTCCAGTCTGCTGTATGCAGACTCCACACTGACCTGTTGTTTCATTATATGTTCCTGAAATTCAGCAACATGATGTAGTATGACCTAGAAAAAATGGTATGAAATATTAGCAAATGAGCAAGCAAGTTGCCTAAATTAAGGATTGCATTTTTCTTATGATTAAAATAGAACTTTATCTATAAAGCTTGTGTGACTGTATCAACAATAGTGCACTCAGTTCTCGTCATTTCATCACCAAAGCAATCCAGACAAGTACAGAGAGTTCAGGGAATACTAACAAAAATGATTAAGGGGCCTCTAGGGACTAATTTAAGAGAAAGACTGAAATAAATAAATATGGCAGCTGGATCAAGCAGTGACGCGGGACGTGATAAAAGCCTGCAAGAATCTGAAAGGTGTAAACATCAAGGAGGTTTGTTTTGGATAGAATAATTCAGAGTAACAGGGTAAAATTAAAAGAAAAAGCTTCCAGACAATGAAATCTGATAGGTGCTAGATGAAGGCCTGACCAACACAAACACATAAGAACGGCCATATTGGGTCAGACCAAAGGTCCATCTAGACCAGTATCCTGTCTTCCAACAGTGGCCAATGCCAGGTGCCCCAGAAGGAATGAACAGAACAGGTAATCATCAAGTAATCCATTCCCTATTGCTCACTCCCAGCTTCTTGCAAGCAGAGGCTAGGGACACCATCCCTGCCCATCCTGGCAAAGTCACAAGTCAATAAAAAGAGAAGAAGAGTCCTATTTATTTAACTAGTCACTTCACTGGGCTATGGATAGCGTTTGAAGCTTCATCTCTACATACATGTAACATATGACTGGGAAAGCTTTTGAGAATCGGTCCCTAGGGGATGATCTTTCATGATCTAACTGGTCTTATCTAGCTCTAATGTCTGTGATGCCATGTAACAGATTTCATGTTTTTTTAAACTGCTAACATGAAGAGGTTCTGTACCAGTCAGAAACATAACACTAAACATCGTATTTGGCAATTCCTCTTTCTAACTCCTAATTTCAGTCTGGCCAGTGTGACTCCTAACCAGCACTGTTTCACAATCAAACTGGATTTTCTATCTCAAAGAAAATATGGCTTTACCATTGCTAACAGGATTGTGCTATATTTTTCTGTACAAGTTTAAAATTGATTATCTGAGTAGCAGCTGTTTAGGATGACTGACTTTTTTTTAATATCATTCTGCTCACTTTCTTCTTCAGCCTAGTCTGTGGGTAAGGGAGGAGAAGGCCCTGTATGAGATGGGAGGTTCCTGGGCAGTTAAAACTGGCTTTAAATGTGCTTCAAAGGGAGACCATAGTTTCCTGCAGAATAAGGTTAGTGATATTTAATTCAACCTAACAGTGACCTCACCTTTCTGGGCTTGAATCTGGGTGCTGTCTCTGTTTTAAAGTTCTTGCTACTTTGCCATGCTTTCTCCTTCATCTGCCTTTGTAATCGGCCTTCCTCGAGCTGCATCTTTTGAATAAATTGAACCATTTTTTCCAGCGCTTTCCTGATCACCAATATAACTCGTACTTCTTGCTCTTTTTCATCTCTCTCAGCTGTAGGTACAGAATGTTAGGAATTACTCTCAGCTTGGAAACTGAGTCCTAATGAGTGGTTATATAAGGGAAGCTACCGAATTTCTGATATGGATGAAGGGCGTGAATTAAATGACCTAAAAGCAATTTTCAGTTTCTGATTCTGATGATTCTGTGGCATGCTGCACAAAAATGATTTATCTGTCAGATCTGTTCACCCGCTATTTCCTCTTTCAACTTTTAGGACACCCATGAGAACTTGCTATAGATTTGTTCAGAGCATGAGTTCTACCAATCATAGTGCAGTTAAAAAAAACCCAAAACACCTCAAATGAGGTTGACATACAGAGCCATTGCAGAACAGTGTGGGATTTCTAGGACAATTGGCAGAATTTTGCATGGGATTTTGAGACACTCTTCAGGTCTGCAGTGAGATTTCTCAAGATGAGTGAAAATCACTCCTGTGCAGACGGTCAGAAAATGGTCTTGCTATTTTAGGGAACTTTCCTGGCTTCTGCACTACCCTGATGGAATTGGATAGTGAAAGGATCTGAGTCCTCGCTCCAGCACCCTTTACCCAGATGCCTGCCTGACCTTGAGGACTCCCTTTTCACTCTCCCATGTGTCAAAATCCTCATATCCTGATAAGGCTGGGCCTAGGATTCTGGGAGACTAAACCCTCAGTCTCGTCGTGGTCACTTAGGACAGGGCGATGGTGTCCCCGCTCCGTGGTGTTCTCTGCACACCGGTCGCTTCCTCAGCCCAGTGAGCACTACATTAAGTTCAAACCGAATATAATTTACTAAATAGCAAAGAACAGTATGAAAAGTAAGGGGGGAAATGGGAAAGGTTCAAGGAAACAAGGCACGGGGAGAGTGCCAATAGCCGTCTCTGGGAAGTTCACATCTGTTCCTCCCCACCAGGCCCTGGCTGTGCTGCGGTGATACCACGGGTCAGACACTCTCTCTGCTGGTGGCCACATGCCCTCAGGCTCAGGGTGACGGGGACTTTCACCCCAGCATCACCCCTCCCCCTTCGGGGCTACGGCCCGTCCGAGTCCGGCCTGCAGGACACCTTACCTGGTGCCAGCTCCCTGCCGGCGGCCCAGGATCCCCCTCACGCTTCCCAGCTGCTCACCCACCCGGCTCTGATGTTACCGGTGGCTCGGCCGGCGTCTGCCCCCCAGCAATGGCCCCGCAGCTCTGTGCTGGAGCCCAGCCCCGGCTCACCGTCGGTGTGGCTGGTCTACATTGCTTCAGCTCCAGTTCCCCAGCTCCACTCAGCCTTCTCTGCCGCATCTCCCCTTAGCTCTGCTCTCAGCATCCCTCACACGGAGGACGGGACCCCAGGCTTCAGACTCCCTCACTGGCCTGCCTGACCTGTCAGTCGGGCTAACCTGGAGCTCTGGCCTCTCCCCATTGGCCCTGGGGACTGTCAGTCTCAGGATCTTGATTTCTCATTGGCCCTTCTCCTTTCTTTTGGTATTGAGAGAGGGCCAACAAAAAAACCCCACTCATTTTCAGTAAGGGCCCAACATATGCATCACTTCAGTCCCATTTCACCCCTATTTTGAATGATGAAGTGGGACTTAGGTATTGTACCAGCCTTGCCCTGGCCTTCTGCACAGGAGTGATTTTCACAATGTATGTTCAAAAGGGCCTCACTTTCTTCCTGTTAAAGCCTCTGCTTCCTACCTTTAGATAACAAAGATAGTTCAGAGCACAGTAAGCTGCTCAGATCCCTGGCAGTTCTTCTTCGACCTTCCTGAAGAGAGGATTCCTCAAGGAAGTGACAGGTTTCCTCTATGTCTTTTAATTTATCCTTGTACCTTATCTGTAAGAAGCAGGACAGAAATTATCACTGATATCTCCTGTGACAGGGAAACCTAAAAAACCCAGCTGTTCCCAAAAGTTCTTATAGCGCCACAGAATACAGGAATAACTGTGATGGCAATGGTTAGAAAGAATAAGGCTTTTATCTATACTTTCTTTTCCTCCTAGCCTCCTCTCTTAGCTAACAGAGGATACACACTCTGTCCTAACATCTGTCATCTCATTTCCCCTCTGTCTTGTCTTCCTTTAGCCAGTCCCTTTCTGATTGCATATAGATTGATCCAAAACTCACTGAAATTATTGGGAGTCTTCCATTGATTTCAGTGAGCCTTAAAACAGATCCATTCTGAGTTTTTACTGGAGATTACTCTGCTACTGTGAGGCAACAGCAACTAAAATAATAGTGACTACAGGAGTGGGCTTGTCTACACTGGGGATTTTTGCACTGGTATAACACAATACTGTAGCTGCACCAGTGAAAATACCAAGTGTAGATAATGTATTGGTGTAAAAAAAAAAAAAAGACTTGGACTGGCAATATGCACTAGCACAGCATCAGGGTACATTGGTGGAAAAATTCAAATGTAGATGAGCCCGCACAAAGCACACATGTTGTGTCAAAAAGAGAAACAACTACATTTCTAAACATCAGCTTGAAAATTTGGCACACAGTGGATTCCCTTAAGCACTTGAGAAAAAAAGTCCGGTGAAGAATTAGTTGAAGCCAGTTACAAAGAGGATCCACTGCACCTTCTGTGCCTTTCCTTCCTTTACAGCATCAAGGACATCAAGAAATACAAAGTTTAGCTCTTTAAGAAGCTCTTCTTCCCTTTCTCTTTGGCGATGCCAGTACATTTGTCTTGAATTTATCTCCTTTTCCAGAATGCTCAGCTGAAAAACAACACCAAAAGCAGCAGCTCAGATTTTCAGGGTTCTGAAGGAAGCTTAGAAATCTCTGTATCATGTGTGATTCTCTGTGCCAGTGAGGAAAAACCCTTATTCCACAATTTCTACAAATTCTCCAGCCTGACAGTATAGGCACTTACTTTGCATTAGAGAGATGAATACTTTGCAATGGGAAGTTTGTGCAGGTTTACAACTTTCACTTTAGAAGTTTATGCTTCAAAGCTTCAAAGCTGTAATGAAGGTAGCATGAATTTCAGTGGGGAACATGACAATATAGATGGAGAAAAAGGGGTGACAAACAAATGAGAAAAATAAAGTGCAGAGGAAGGGAAAATGGTTGGATATTGGGAGAATAGGTGGGAGCAACAATTAATTTATTTCTGATCATTTTCAAGTATCAAGTGTTATAAAACATTTAAATTAACTTTTATTGAACTGTGGGAAAATATAAACTGGGAAGCAGACTTTACAGTTTCCTGATCCAGAACTCAATACTACATGTCACAGAAGTCTGTCTACCCTGATAACACCTATTCAAAAATGAAGATACTAAAACTAGGAGGCCACCAATACCCTATCTACCCTCGCCCCCAAATGCCACTTGTCACGGACTCACAGATCGTGCCCACACTTGGCCCTGTGCGGTCCGTGGGGGGTGCCCCTTTCAGTGAGACAGCCCTTCTCGGGGGTCCACTCTCTCT
>NC_133786.1:14226849-14238838 GCF_003597395.2 Chelonoidis abingdonii | reverse complement strand
AAACTCCCTCTCCCCTCACCTCGTTAAACCAGTAACACCCAGGTACATTGAGTCCCACCCCCTGTGCATGCAAACCCTGGAAAAGACAAAAAAACCCCAAGAAAACCCCCACTTCGTCACACCACTCAATGCCCCCAAATCTCATAAAACCACCCCAAACCCACTCTCAGAAATGTTTGGTAACCAAATCCCTTGTAAGTAGGTAACAAACTTGTAAAACACCCCGGCATTCCAGTTATGGCTGGATTTCCTTCTATACTAATTCCAATTCCAACAACACCCTGTTCTGGGAGCTCACTCATGTACAAACAGTACAGTACGATAAAAAAAATTTGTCTATACTCTGGTAGTGACAAACTCACACATCTACTAACAGAAAAAGCTGTGGTCTGTTTAGTTAGAATACTGAAGCAAGCAGAATTGTCTACCCGTAGTTTGAAAACATAAGCAGGGAATTTCAAAACATTGTCAAATCTGGAACAAATTCTGATTTGTTGGGAGTCTAATTACCAGATCTGGGTCGGCTGCTCCTCTCGGTAAAGCTCCTAGGGACTGAACAATAGGAATTACAATGTTTGTCCAAGGATCAGTTTGAGCACCTATAACTGGGCCAATTTCACCTGTAATAGGATCCATGGTTCTGACACCAACTGTGATAGGGACAAGACCTGCAGAAAGGCAAAATAAATAAATATTTTTTTAGAATTCAGAGGATGAGGAGAGTGAGCCATTTAATTTTTGTGCATCCAGTTCAGTGATTGACATTTATTAAACCATAAAAGGAAGGGACTATGATCTTAAATATCCCATTGATAAAACAAACCTCTGAGCTAGCCCTGCAGCATTGAGCTGCCATGTACACAGCTGAGTTCAGGTCCGAAGCAAATGTCTCTTGTTACTGAACTGACATGAATTGGGAGCACTGTGGGGGGCAGTGCCCCCAACTCTTGGGGCTGTATCTCTAGTTATCCCCTCTGGCCCATTCAAGGAGTCATATCTAGCCCTCCTGAGTCAGAGAGTAAAGTGGGGCCTTTTAGATCACCCCCTGGGACTAAAGAAGTACAAGGATGTGCAGGCAGAATACGTTTCCAGAGGTGAAAGGCCATTGCAGTGGCCTAACTCTCTTTCACCATTAAGTTGAAGCTGACTGTTGTGTACAGGTCCACACCACACCAATCAGAATTTCACATTCAAATTTGTATGAATGAATTAACTTTTTCTTTGTCACTGCACATTACTGATTCGGAAAGTAACACAGATATTGGTGACAGTCCTGCCACTGTCTAACTATGGCTTTATGTTGTGTGATCCAGTTTCTTCCTCTACCTTTTCCATCTACATCTTCCATGGTTCCTGCTAGTGGGGTTGGATGCCCAGTGTTCCAATGACATTCTACTCCTAGGATGGGCACCATCAAACCTGATCCACCAGGATCTGGGATTTTCATTCCAAACACTGCAGGAATCCACATCTCTGTACCAGGATATTTGATAATCCCTAATACATTTGAAAGAGAAGAGAAGATATCAATACGTGCTGCTAAACTGAATGGAAATTGTTTCTTGTTGGAAATAGCCATTTAACTTTTAGAGGCTGATGAATGCACAATTAATCTCGTTAGTTATCCAAATGAGACCTGGCTGAGCTCATAGAATAAATGTGCTAAAGACAGCAGGTATTTAGCATGTGGTTCTCTACCCACTGTAGTCCTAATATGGCACAGAATGCTTATGCTATTTTGGACCAACTTCTCTGATGATGTGATTAGATATAGCTCCATTGATTTCAGAGGAATTTCATCCACTTACATAAGTTAGAATCTGCCTCTAAATCATTAAAATAGGCTCACATTACTTTTGTTCTAAGCGATTTTTTTTCAGTAGGTTTTATGCAATGTACGTACCCAATTTACCACCATTACTTTTGAGGCTTGAAGCTATTTTGTGTTGTTTCTCCAAATTTCGCAGCCGATGAATTGCATGATGGAGCCTAATTGACAATGACTTTTTCATGTCTTCTACTGCAGCCTTCAAGACCTCCTGCTTGTCTGATGCTAAGGCCATATCTTCACAAATTGAATCTGTATACTGCCTCAGGGCTTTAACCACATGGATCTGGGTGACAAGAGTGTTAGCTTCCAACAGCGCCTGGTAACCTCCTGCATGGGGCAGCACTTTATCTTGTTTAAGGCAAGCTCCATGTATCTGAGCAGTCTTCCTACTCAGAGGTTCAGAGAAGGAATCTCCAAGAAGCAATAGGCTTCCCGAGGGTCCCATCAGCCCCCCAACTGGGACCAAATCTCCTGTAGTCAAGGAACAGTGAAAGGAAATCAGAACATCAGCCAGACTTTATGGACCTGTTCCATTAAAATTAATGGCAAAAAATTCATGTATTGCAACAGGAAGAGGATCAGATCCTAAATGAGCATGTAAAATAGACTAAAATGCTGATGTCCACTGTTTACAATGATTTACAACTTTAAAATACTTTAAATGTATCTGTTACTTTGACTTTAGAAAATTGTGTTGCATTTGCAAAATTAGAATGCTAACAATAAAATTGGATAATAATACATCGCTCTAATATAGTGCTTTTCATCTGTAATTCTCAAAGTTTTTCACATAGGAGATAAGTATCATTATTAGAGGTGGTCAGGAAACTGTTTTTCTGTCCTATGAATATTTTTGAGAGTTTGAAAATTTTCACTGTCCTGAATCAGGAAGAAAAGTTGAAATCCTGAAAATGTTTGTGAATTGAAAAACCAACAACTATTTTGGTTCAGGTCAATCAAAATATTTTCTTTTGATAATTCTGAAATGTTTCTCTCTTATTTTTATCTTTTCTCTCTTTTTTTAAACAAACCTTTTTCAGTTTAACTAAATTAGATTTCAAAACAAAAAGTTGTCTGGAACCAGAAAAATTGAATTTTTCATTTAAAAATGTCAAAATGAAACATTTCAACAATTTTGAAACTTTTTTCAATATTTATTCTAGTGTTTTACAAACAGTTTTGGTTTCAATGCATGGGCATTTTTTGATGAAAAAATAATTTTCAAAAAATTCCTGACCAGCTCTAATTATTATACCCACTTTATAGATGAGGAAACTGAAGCACGGATGTGTCGTGATTTGTCAGAGGTCAGCCAGCAGGCTAGTGGCAGTGCCAGAAAGGTATTGCACATTCCAGGACACATTTCATTTGGCAATTTGTCCGACAGTAATAGTACCACAATATGATATGAGCCAACAAGGCCTATGCTCTGCATAGCCTGACTCCCCGGAGACAGAGAATAAGGAAAACATGTAATTGTGGCTTTGCTGTTTGATGTTTCTGGCATTTTTATGCATCTTGTTCGGTAATAACTGTTATAGAGTGATATTCCCAGCAAAGCCTGTGGGATATGTAGTATTTTAGATAATCATTAAGGTGCATTAGTGTTGAACTTTTAAGAACTGACTTTCTAAGTGAACAGTCAATCAAGAGAATTACTTCCCACTCACTAAAAGCCTCTGTTCTCTAATCATGGACCAGAACATGAACCCTTAACTCCACTGTAATAGCAGGTATGAAACACAAAATTTGCCCATCTTACAAGATCCTGCAAGGAAATCCTGAATCCCCTGCAGAGAGCGATTGGAGCTCTCTAGTCCTTTTGAAATTACAAATATTTTCACACATGTCTGAATCTCAGGAACCCTTCCTGCTTCTTTGGTAAGGAAATTCAGACAGACTCTGACTGTACCTTTTTGCCTTCTTATCGTAAGGGCCAGATCCTCAGCTGGGGTTAATAAGCATAGCTTCATTGAAGCCAGTGTAGCTATACCAATTTACAACAGCTAAGGATCTGGCTCTAAATTATGTACATTGTATCTCTCCTTACTAAACACAAAAACAATTCCACTTTGGCTGCCTCATGGCTTCAGTGCAGGTGTGACTTGTTTGCTCTGTTTTTGAGTATGATATGTTTTCTAAAATTAGCTATGAAGAACATAAATGTATGGAAAATGCTTTCTATAAATCTAGAGCTTTTGGCCCCAAAGAATGGATTTTATGCTGTTTTTATTATATTAATAGAGCAATTGAACTATCTCCAGGACTCAGATCAACTTTACTAGTTTCTGTCATATAATTAATGACTACAGCACCTCTTAGTCGTCAGTCACTGCTTCTCTTTCTTTCTTTAGTCATCTTTATAGAAAGTGTGGCAGGTTATTGATTTTTAGGACATTAATTTCTGAAATAATATTCTGGGAAAGTGAAGGCTTTCTGTCTGTGATACTTTGAGTCCAATCTATGCTGCTATTCAGCTGTTTATGGTAGTATCTCATTCATCAGGAGAAACCAAATGTGAGGAGGTGAGGTTAAAGGTTTGAATCTAATGCTGCTGCCATTTTTAGGATTAGTGAATCGATGATAGGTTGCATTTGCACAATGTGTCACTTTATGCTGTACACACACACACACACAGCAGAACTCTCAGTGGCTCTAGCTGATGTTGGGGTGTTTTAAACAATATTTGGGGTCTTAATTGAGCCACCATGGTGGGCTATTGAGTTTCTCTGTCCTCTTTTAACTGTTTGACTATTCATCGATCATTCCAGTGGGAACTACAAGTTCTATAGACCTTTTAGATGGTCTTCCTCAATAAGGTTATAGCAAACATCTACCCACTGACTAGCTATGGGAGAGGTGTGAGAGGGGATGAAGGGAAGGAAGAAACAACCTCACTTTGGAATTCCATCCCAAGAAACATGAATATCATTTACCTGTGTTATTATCCAAACTGACTCCAAGTATTGGGACAATCTTTCCTCCCTCTGGTTCAATCATAGGTCCTCCAATTTCAAGAGGTGTCACTGTTCCTGTAAGGGGATTCATGTACGTCCCACCCAAAGACAGTTTTTGTCCTGTTTGGGGATGGATTGTAACTCCTAGCACTGGGACTTCTATTTCTGTAGCTGGATCTAGCATCAGTCCTCCCAGTTTAAACACTCTGTCAGGTTGTAAGCTAGGAAGATTAGTCTTCACTGGTAAGCCAGTCCTTGGAGAGATAGGATACGGAACATAGGGGAATATGGGTACTTCAGACTTACAAAGCTCACCTAAATATTGAAACAGAAGAGATTTGACAGTTACAAACTATTTTACTCTTCAATGGATAAGGGAATTAATTCCCACACTAATACAATTTTCTGCATTAGAGCTGGGAACAGAGGCATATTGGGGATTTTAAAGGATGATTATTTTTATAAACTTTCTTGTTCTTCACATGAAGAATGAAGTGAAGAGAGTGAATTCCCTTTCTGTGGTTGACATACTTTTCCAACTTAATTCCTGCTTTTACACTTACTTAACATGAGAAGTTCTTTAGCATATAATATTTTGTACAATTTAATGAACAAAAAGGAGAAAAAAAATAATCAGAAACAGGAAATATTTAAACATTTTGCTCTATATAAGCCTGGCAGGCTCAGTAAATCCTGTCCATGGCAAGATCCAATTCAAGGTGAACAAAGTCTCCTAGTGCCAAGCAGGCAATGAGGTGGTCATAGGTCAATCTGCATGTAAGGTTTTTTTCATAAGAAAAATATGGGTAAGTATATTAGGCTTTACTAAAATCGCTACCACAGATGCATTCCCCATGTAGGCAAGTGGATATATTAATTATCCCCATGTGTCCCGTACCTGAAGCAGAGTCAACAGCAGAGATCAGTTTAGAGCTGACTGGATCATATCCAACATTACCAGCTACGGGGAGCACTTTTCCAGTTTCAGGGTGCAGGAACTGATCCCTAGACACGGGCATGGGGCAGTGATTGACCAACAGCGTGACACAGTCTGGGTTGGGAGTTAAGAGTCCAGTTATAGGATCCATGTAGATGGTGTCAGGTGCCCTCACACAGCCATCCGAGTCTGAGAGCAATAAGTGACAGATGAGAAAAGCAAATGAAAAACACCATCAGATCCTCCATTAAACCCTAGGTTTCTGAAATTCCAAATCTGTATGTCTACGGTTGGATTCCAATCTTAGGTTCAGTCAGAAATCTATGGCTATTTCTTTGTGATAGTTTGTCTGTGATCAGAGATCACATGTAGGTAAGAGAGTCAGGAAGGAGAGTAAAAACTTACAGACAGATCATCCTATCTACTTTAGCAAATGTTCTGTATGGGAAGAGAGTTACAGTGTTCCCAGTCCTCATTCTTTTCTTCCCCTCAATACCTATGCATGACTCCCATGAGGCTAAGGGGACTTATGCAACCATATGAGCGTGGCTAACAATCTCAGATTTCAGCACACAGATTCATGTTGTCCTAATCTGCAGTATACATGGAAATGTCCAAGGTAGATTTTATGTTTTAATTTTATTTCAGAAGATTTAAATAATAGCAAAAAAATGCCTATACTAGATCTCTAGGCATCAGAATATTTAATTAATTTTCAACAACGAAACACACCCAGCAACATTAAAAACAAACAAACATTCAAACAGGAACAAATTAACTCAGCTCAGCTACAAAATAGTTCCTTTCCCTCTCCATTGATATAGAATCACAAACAAAGGACATACAGTTATACACAGACACCTAGCAGTGTGTTTATCAAAAGCCTAAGGAAGAGCAATGAAAATGTGGCAGTTATCATAAATGTTTATCTGAAGAAATTCCATAGATGGTCATGCTTGCATAACAACACAACAAATCCTCTTTTTTGCTACCTGAGCAACTGCATTAGCCAGCAGCAGTGGTAGGCTGTTGTCCTATTATATGGACCAGCACTAGAAGAGGGCACTGAACCAGTGGGTTACATCTGCATATTTGCACAGTTAAAGTGATAATAGCTCTCTTTGAACATACACTAACTAGTTGCCAGAGTTTGTAGTTACCCAGTAGCTCCTCCTTGGTGAGGAGCCTGGTTTTATCTTTGTTCATGAGGTGAGCTCCTGTTCCATCTCCCAGCACACCCCACGCCTTGAGTCTGTGACTCTCCTTTATTACTGCACTTGACATTCTGTTGCTTGCAGCGTCTATCTGGGATAACAACCTGAAACTCACAAGATAAAGATGGATGTCAGTAATCTGACTATAAGGTAAAACTGTTTCAAGGCAGAACGGCATCAGTTTCGGGAAAATCCTGCAGTAGGCACATAATCCATCTCTGAACATCAGCACCATCACAAAAAGGATTTTAAGGACTGAGGAAACATATGCTTTTTATCTTCCTTGCTTTTGAAATCATTTCATTAATACTCCCATGCTGATTCTGACACAGGGATCAGGCTACTCAGACCATTGTTACCTGGTGTTCTGGGATGGCTGGCCTGACAGGAGAGTTCTTTGGAAGCTGAGGTGATGTGGCAAATGGGAACAATTCATTAGAAAGCATGAAAAGGAACCAAAATAACTTTTGACCTTAAGGTCTATCTGGGCTCTTCTGAATATCCTCAGCTCTCCTTTTCCTTGAGTTTTCCTAGCCCTGCTTCCCATGAACATGATTTCAATAACCTTGTGGTAACAACACTTCCAGACCCATGATGGTGCAGGTTACAAACCAACCCACTGACTCAGTACTATACAACTGCTTTGTCTGTCTAAAAACTACAACACTTTAATGCAGAGTTCTAAAGCAAATTACTTACCATTGGTAGTCTGGTTTAGACCACATGGCTCTGTTCCCTCCACAAGCCATCTTCTCTGTCAGTACTTCCACCAATCTCTCTGCCTCTCTCAGGCCAGATGTGAACAAGACACAATGCTCTTCTTGGCATTTCAAATCATGGTGTAATAAGTGAAGTTGTTTATTCACAATCTCATCATATTCAGCAGCCAGCTGCTTTCTGTGTAGCATCTCCTCTTCTGCCTAATTGTAATATAAAATGCAGACACCTGTTTCTCAAGACATGAATTGAGACTGCAGCTGCTCTGTACTTTACTAAAAAGGTAACAACTGGAGGAAAAAGGGTCAATTTGAAGGTATCTTCCCCTACTTGGGCATTCAAAGGCTAATAGCTCCAGTAGGTTGGGTAATAATTATCTAGAGGATAAGTGCCTTTCATGTGTCCTCACTTGAATGGTCTTGTGATTCAAAATATTGATCCATATCTGCCAGCTAGAATTTAAGGGATCAAGTTAATTTTGCTTCTGTATCTTTGAACTATATGTTTGTACATATCTGTGTGTGTGTGTGTGTGAGTATGGGTGTTTCTATTTATAAACTGCAAAATCATTACATTTCCTTCACAGGTTTTTCAGAAGAATACAGCCAAACACACTATCTGTGAGCAAGATGGAAAAAAAAGCTGCAACAAAATATACATACATACACACACACACATACACACATGGATGACATTTCCAAAACTGAAACCCTGGTCACTGCAAGGGAGAAGACATGGTCTTCCACAAGTAGGGAGAGAGTAGCGTCAAACACTAAGTGAAAAAAACAGCACACGCCAGAAAAGTGAGTAACCTTCAGAAATATGTCTCTGTATTAACATTGAATTGTTCCAACAATTTTAGAGATTTCAAATGTTCTAGTATATCAGTCACATACTTTGAAGCAATATTATTTGCATGGTAGCTTATGAAAATATGATGCCTTTACACAACAACAGACATGAAAGAATCCATATGACTGTGTCTGATATTATGAAAATACATGTAGCCAAGTTGAGGTTTTCAGTTTCTATGTCTATGTATAAACAAATCTAAGAAAAACTGAGCTCTACCTGATATTTTGCTTTCATATAGTTCCGCGTCATTATGCTGTCATAAGATTCTGCCTTCTCTGAGATACACAGCCTCATTATCCAAAGCTCTCTGAGTGAAGCTATTTCGGTCATAAGTTTGTGATACAAGATTTTCACCTGAGAAGAAAACAAGATGAAAAATAAACAAATGAGAGTGTAGCTGTTGTTCTGGACCCTTCTCAATGCCCAAAGGCCACTGAATATATAGCACAAAACAAATACATCTTTGAATGATTATATTCCATACTGGCATCTGATTTTTCTTTAAAAATACCAACACTAGATGACTTCACCTTGATTGGAAATCCTTGCTGCCTATACAAAACCCTCGCCACAATAATTGTACACTAAGGCAATAATTTCGCTACCTGGTTTTGGGAGATTGTAAGCTGTTTTGGGCAGGGGCTGTCTTTTTGCTCTGTGTTTGTTCAATGTCTAGCACAATGGTATCCTGGTGCATGAGTGGGACTCCTACGTGCTACTTAAATACAAATAAATAATAATAGTCAGGACCTCACCATACTTTGGATAAAATTCCTGAAAGCAATCTTCATGAAATAGTTGTCCTTGGATGGATGTTGCAGTATTAGAAATGCTGAGTGGCTGACACTATGATGCCAGTCCTGGCAGGACCATCTTCAGGAAATGATGTCAGAGCAAAGGAGTTCTTGGGCCTGTCTTAGGCATGTAGGTAATTTGGGGCAACAAGTGTTTTTCAGTGTGTACCCTCTTTATGTGCCTTTCTTCTCACAAGATCTTTTTACTAAATATTATACTATTTAGTAAACATTTAGTATTCCCTACTCTTTAGTACAGCTAGTGTGGCCTTAAAATAAAAATGAACCATGTGTATTAAAATCTATCTACAGATACAGTAGCATGCAAACATTTGTTTTATACAATTCTCTCATACTACGCAATACACACAGACTGTAATACTAGCTCCCCCTGCTGTCCTTAATCCATACAGTTGCATGCTGTCATACGCTGTGGATCAGTAGCCTGAATCCTCATCTCATTAACTCCACTGATTTCAGCTCTATTACACTGGTATATAATTGGAGTAACATAATGCATATGGGTCATTTTGATGTTAAGGCCACACTAGCTGCACATCCACACCAGTGTATCATTTTAATTCTCCTAAATTTTATCTGTGTCTCTTAACCCTTGTTACAAAGAAAGATAAGAAATCATTACCCACCTTTTATCAATGAAATTGAGGCAGAGAAGTGAAGTAACTTGTCCAAGATCACATGTCACCTCAGTAGCACAACTGGGAATAGAATGGAGATTACCTGACTTCTAGGCAAATGTCCTAAACACTGGCCTATGCATCATAAATACAGCTTGCATGAATGATATGTATCCATATTAATGGCTTCATGGTATAGAAGAATTTGGAATGAAGTACATGCCTTACATAGCAGTAATACTACAGATAATACTGCACATGGTTGATAGGATCTTCCGTACATACATGAGTATGATAAAAAACAACTAAACCAGTTACCTCTTCTTTAAATTGGCTCAGTTTGGCTGTGACTGACAGTGACTGCGTGAGCAGAATTTCAAAGAAGACATTGGTATTGAATGAATCCAGGTTTATCTGTTCTTCAGACTCCCAGATTTCACCCGTTTCTAGGAAGAAAGCTGAAATGAAAGTATTTATTATTACTTTTTAAAGAGGATCTGAAATAGATTTTGTAGTCTTTCAATTTTCTATCTCCAGTGATCTATAGTAATAGGAGGGGACGAGGCAAGTCAGAATATATGAGCCAACGTACATAATTAGAAATAGGATTTTGTCATGAATGCATCAAATAAATTTGATTCAGCTCTTTGCTTGAATAACTGTTTATCATATACTTTTAAAAAAATTATCTGACCTTCTGGCTCATCAGAGTTGCTATAGTTTTTATCCAAGCTGCCTTTATTCTTCAGCCTGGGATGACATTTTTTAACTGAAATCACTGTGGATCCTTTGGAGGAATATTTGTCAAGATTATATTTCAGCTGCAGCCTTCGAAATAGAGGGCAGGTATTTCCTTCTTTGGACCAACCCAAGTCTTGACAAAGAAGCTACAAAACACAGTGAAACCGAGTGAACAGGTTACTCCGACTATAACATATTACTATTTTTATACTGTTGTTCATTTAAACAACAGGATGCATCATCACATGCAGGACCAGATCCTTAGTTCGTGTAAATCAGCATAGGTCCATTGAAGTCAAAGAAGTTATGCTGATTTACACCAGCTGAATATCTGGCCCACACATTCTAATCTAAAGCATTCACATGATCTGTTCTAAACCCAACAAATTATTAGTCTTAATAGATACCACATGTCTCAAGAGGCAGGAACTGCAGTCATCAGCAGTTTGAGTTTGCTGACATATGAATTAATAAATCATCTCTACTTTTACATCATTATCAATTATTTATTTATTTACTAGTAGCAGCAACAGGCCCCAATCAGGATGAGGACACTACTGTGTTAGGTACTGTGAGCATATAGAATATTCCTACTCCGAAGAACTTACAGTCTAAAAGACACTATCACTGTTTGCTTTTTTTATTGTGGTCCTGATCCTGTATTTGTTGTTGTCACTGAGAGTTTTGCCCTAAGGAGCCCAGAAGTTGGCTCCATGTTCCCTGGCCCTTAAAAGGCTGATTCATTAAAGACAAACCTTAACAGTAGCTATCTGTGGAGATATACCTATCCCATAGAGCTGGAAGGGACCCTGAAAAGCCATTGAGTTCAGCTCCCTGCCTTCACTAAACAGGACCAAGTACTGATTGTGCTACCCCAGATCCCTAAGTGGTCCCCTCAAGGTTTGAATTTACAAGCCTGTGTTTAGAAAGGCAGTGCTCAAACCACTGAGCTCTCCCTTCCCTGCCTAGTATACTAGAATTAAGGAGTGAGTCCAGGACCGGTGCTAGGGTTTCTGGCGTCCTAGGTGCCGGGCCATTTCACTGCCCCGCGCGTGGGTCTCGCGGCTCCGGCGGAGCTGCCGCAGGCATGCCTGCGGCAGGTCCACCGGAGCCGTGGGACCGGCAGACCGTCCGTAGATACGACTGCAGCAGCTCCACCGGAGCTGCCTGCTGCCCCCCCGGCAAAATGCCGTCCCCCCCAGTACTGGCACCCCAGGGAAAGCGCCAGCCCTGGGCGGCTCCCTGACCGGGGGTGGGAGGTGCGCCCTGACCCCGGGGGCGCCCTGGGCTGCCGGGCCACGGCGG
>NC_133786.1:14196348-14226722 GCF_003597395.2 Chelonoidis abingdonii | reverse complement strand
GGCGGTGGCTCGCTGACCCCGGGGGCAGAGGGCGCCCTGGGCAGCCAGGCTGCAGTGGCGCACTGATCCCAGGGGCGCGCTGACCCTGGGGGGGGTGTGCCCTGGGCTGCCCGCCTGTGGCGGTGGTGCGCTGACCCCGGGGGCTCCCTGAGGGGTGGGGGCGGCGCCCTGGGCTGCCGTGGTGGCGCCCTGACCCGGGGGACACCTTGGGCTGGCAGCCGCCAGCAGCTCAGCCCCTCCAGCAGCAGCGGCTGCAATCATTTAAAAACTTTTGGGGGGGCGCCACTTTTTGGCGCCCCCAAATCTTGGTGCCCTAGGCAACCGCCTAGTTCGCCTAAATGGTTGCACCGGCCCTGAGTGAGTCTCTCATTTGTGAAACAGTCATGCAATTCACAGAGAAATATCTTAAAAACCCACTGACTCCTGCCAGCCTCTGGAGGATGAACTGGAGAAAAGGGAGCCACTGGTAAAAGAATTCTTCCTGTCTCCCCCCCACTGTGGCTAGATCACATGATTGTTCCCAGTTTAACATGATCCTTGTAACAGAGAATGAGCATGAGAGTAGTGGCTGAATCACATATATCTTCAGGGACCATTGATTTATAACCCCAGGAACTCTCAATATTATACACTTTTTATCTCTCTCTCTGTGCCAGTCATCATAGCATCTAAGTCTTGGTCCACTGAACTAAGAAGCATAGATGAAATTCACCCTTCTATGCAGCTCTTAAATACTACTTAAGCCCTTGCATTAGCGGTACATAGGGCTGTGCCGGACCTTTGCGCAGGGATGAATTTCAAAATGTGTGTACAACATGTAGTTTAATCTTAATTCCAAAATCTGGAAGCGGTGCAGTGAAAAGAGAGATTATATAATTTTTACTTACAATCAGCAACAGGCAGGTAATAAGGAAAATGATAAGCCCTGTTATTAATCCAATAATAGCTGGCCAGTCAGGTTTCAGAAGAAGGTTTGGGATTCTTGCAATGCCCACTTGTATGACATGCCTGGGAGTTGTTGGGAAGAATGGCCCATCTTCATAGCACTGTCCACCATATGGCATGACTCTAATATACTTCAGGGAATGAGCACATGTGTAGAAAGAGCAGGTCAGACATATGCAACTTTGGGTCTATCCATCTGAACACAAATATTAGGTTTGTATTTTAAACAGAGGGCCAGATCTTCACTGACTCCTCCCCCGCCTTTACACTCAAATGTTACTACATGAACATACTCATTCACAAGCCACTGTATTCAGACATGTCCACACACCCCAACACACGTTGTACCAACTCAACAAAATGTATGTACAATACAGAGACTCATTATCTTTCTGAAGTTTCCTCTGATACCAAACCATTGTCTGGAACTTGAGACACTCCACTGAAAATAGCATCATAAAAGCAAAAATAGAATTCCTCAAAACAAACCATTTTTTTGTGCTGGTTACTACTGAGCCCAAGGACATAGGTGCCAGGATGTTCAAATTGGTACAGGAAGAGGAGGATGTTGGTGGAGGCCAGTTTGATTTCCTCTGCCAGCCTACGGAATCCTCCCCAGTCAAATTCATTATTTGTGTTGTACAAGTTGTTTCTAGAAGCAAAAACAAAAGTTGGCTCTTGACATTATCTGTTTGTAAAATACTCTGCAAATAATGTGCATAATTACAGCAGAAATTTGCTAATGCACAGTAATGACTGGGAGACCCCTTGCAAATGGCTCAGTCCCATGAATAGGAACATGTAAAGAATGAGGGAGTTATAAATAGTACTTTTTGACAAATATCATATGCTCCTCAGATCATCTACCTGAATGCCAGAAAGAATTGAACCAAAGGAGGAAAGGGGGAAACCCACAGGAAATGAAACAATGACAAAGATAAGGTTTGGACCATCAGTGGAAAGAGCAGGTTAGAATGGTTTACTCTTCATAAGACTAAAGCCTAGGATCAAAGGGGATCCTAAATCTCAAAGAGAAGAGATTTTGGGGAGAGTTAGTAGAGGCTGTCCAGGTTGTGACAGTGAAAAGCTGGGAAGAGTGCAGTCTGCTTCTCCCTGCCAGAGATGGAGTTAGTGAGACTGAGTGGTACTTCCAAAAGCTGTCAAGGAAAATTAGGTTTAAGTAAGACCCAGGCATATCAGCCTTTTTTTGTTTTATCCTTTTCTCTATATGCTTTGTACCTTTGGGGAGTGTTTTGTTTTGAAGACACTGTCTGTGTCACTGTGAACTTGTACTGTCACAGGCTCCCAAAGTAAAGCTTGTAGAGGTGCCTAAGCTGGGTTTGACCTATACTGTTAACATGATTGGGACCCAGGGGGCTGCAGCACAGAGATCCAGTCTAAGAGTGGCTGAACCATGTGGTCCCTCCCAGAGTGAGGTGC
Source organism: Chelonoidis abingdonii (assembly GCF_003597395.2). Lineage (NCBI taxonomy): Eukaryota > Metazoa > Chordata > Testudines > Testudinidae > Chelonoidis > Chelonoidis abingdonii. The sequence continues at coordinate 14,224,337 of NC_133786.1, read as the reverse complement.
AGGGCACCAGGCACTCTGAGGGGTGCAGCTGAGATGAACTAAAAGGGGTCTACAGTGCAATTTGCCTTGTACCAATGTGGAACAGGCCAGCCTGCCCCTTTCAGGCCAGAAGGCTTTGGGCTGGTCAGGTTTGGTCCATTAGCCCTGCCCTGCTGCACCTGTGCTGGCTGAAGTGGAGAGCACAAAGCAGACATAGGCCTGTGGAAGATTCCAGGTAGGAAGGCCTGAAACTGGCTGCTCAGGAAAGAGTAGGGAGCAACCAACAGGAGCCCAGGAAGGACTGAGTGGAGAGGAAGACAGGAGCCTGGGAAGGGTGAAAGCTGACCCCAGAGGGAAGGCAGAAGAGTGTGTGAATCAGAGAGAGGATAAACACCCCTTTGGAAGGATGAGCTGGGGCCTGTTGGAGAATGGGGTAAAGACTTTGTGTTTTGTTTGTTTTGGACTTGCATACTCTGGAAGGGGCGGAATTCTTTTTATGGCTTAACCAGAGGGTCGAGTCACTGCAGCAAGATTGTTATGGTAAAACTGAGGGGCAGATGGCTGCAATCTCAAGTCTTGCTGTGAGGAGACAATCTGAGATGGTGAGTCTTGTAACACTGTGACAGTGAATAAGAATGAAATTCATCCCTGTGCAGAGAGCCATCACAAAGCCAAAGCAGGGCTGAAATGAGACTTAAGAGGTGTATAAAACTCATGTTGGCCTGTTGCACAGGCGTGAAGTGGACAAACACAACAATTAAAAAGCAAAGAGGTGGCATCAAAAAATACACTTTGGTCACTTGTTATGATAATTGCACTTTAGTTTTAATTATTTGTAAAGATCTTTCCTTAAGTACCAGTATATATTCTGCAGCCAGTTTTGTAAAAAATAATGCACATTTAATAATAATTGATTCCACTCCTGTTTGCTTACTTTTCTGCTCTTAGATCTGTGTTGACAGATATGGAAAAGCCAACCATGTGTTCTATGGATTAGATAAATGAGGATTAACAAACTTCTACTGGGTTTGGAATGTGTACTTACACATCATACGCTGGATAATGTTCTTTGGAAACAATGAAGATGATGGTAACGTTACTACTGATGCATGTAGTGGGATTTAAGATGCCTGTAAATGGGATTTGCAGTGTAGAGTTTGAAGGCCTCTGGCTTTGAGCCCAATAAAGTTGAGGATCTTCCTTGCCAGTCTTTCCTGTGAAAACAGAGATCTCAGTGGGCTAGAATCTTACTCTTCATGGCTGTCTGTATACATAACGGCCTCAGGATATGGTATCTCTTGCTTAGTTTACAATTAAACTTTATGGAGCTAAATCTTGTTTCCAGAATAAACCAAATTTACAGTCAGGGTGGCAGATAAATGCTGATTATCACTCTGGCTCCTACCTGACTTTGTGAAACTATGCACTGTCCTTTAATCCTTTTTAAAATTGTTCTTCTAACGGTGAGGCATTAACTGCATGATTTCTAGCTCTTATAGCATTTCACTGTGTAACAAAACTACACTCTTGTATTTTACTGCAATTGGCTCATCCATAGATTTGAGACTGGGTAAGCATGAGCAAAACTGACTGTGGGCACCTCTCTTGCAAGGATGTAGGGACCAGGCAATTATAATGGGAATTTTGGGTGCTTAGAAAATAAACCTTATGTCTCAGTAAGGATTTAGATGCCTAACTTTAGGCACCCAATTTTAAAATGTTGACCTTAATATTTTGCAAATAATAATAGTTCCAGCTCATGTAGAGAATCATTTTGCCCAACAGAATCACTAGGACCTGAGGATGTATGAGCCAGAGACTCCTATATCAATTTTGCAAGGGGCTTGTGGAACCAATAAAAAAGTGACTTGACATAGTAACAGTTAAAGTGAGAGAGAAGGAAGGCACAGATTTACTGTAGGGAACAAAGCTGTGGGCATTCTGCATGTGGTGATATTTGACCCTGGAGAGAACTGCTTGGCAATACCCTAGTGGAGACAGAGTCTGATTCAGAACCCACTTTAGTCAATTGCATTCTTTCTGTTCACTTCAATAAGCTTTGGATCAGGCCTAGAATGAGAGAATCTTTCCGGGGATATGATGAGGTGGAGGAGGACAAAGTCTGTATGCTTTGAATATAGCTATTAACAGTTCACTGCAGACACAGTTCAGTATAGCAGGGAATTAATGTTGGTAACCAAAGGCAAATCTCACAGAAACTACTTTTTGCAGCCTTGCTGCATAGCCTCACCTGGAGCTGCTGCTGACAATGGTACACTTTTGTCAGGAGATGAAATTTTGTTCGGCACAATGAGATTGTGCAGCAGTTCAGGGTCAGGATTGTACACACCCAAAAACCCTTTTCCTGAAATGATATAAAAACATCAGTCACCCCCATTTTTATCATTCCAGAACTCCCATTTCCTCCCCCTCTGGAGAGGATCAATTTATCTCACCTCAAAAATCAAGCTTAGAAAAACTGAAATAGAACTGTATCCAGCATGCACTGGGCCCTTTTTGGCTCTGAAATTTCATTCAGGGCCTGTGCTCTAAAACGCATATGCAATATCTATGTGCTTCAGGTTCTCTTTGGCATGACAGGGCCAGATCTTCAGGTGGTAATTGATGCAACTCAACTGAAGTCAATGGAGCTATGCTGATTTACAGCAATTGAGGATCTGACCCAGATGGTCAAATGCACCACCAGTGTAAATGAGCACAATTCTATTAATGCTAATGGAGCTTCATTTGGTTACACAAATAATGCATTTGGCGCACAGTTTTTGTTCCAGAGTAATGGGAAAATATACATGTATATGTACATTTAAATCTACTTGCTAAATGCACATTAAAACATGAGGCATAAGCATCCCCAAGCAGAATCTCTACAGACAAAGGATCTGTGAAAGGGATCCTCTCACATGTAAACCTAGCGTTCTTCGTACTTTGCATATCAAACTTTAGGGAAGCAGAAGGCTTAAAACATGTCTGGTCTTACATGGTATTTAACAAGTGCATAGGTGGGATTTCTGCACAGGGGTGAGTTTCATCTAGAGTGCTGACACTTTGAATTAAACTTTTGATTATGAGATCGCCATTCTAGGAAATAATCCATTAAGGCTCTTTAAAAGGTATTTTGATGAGTATCTTGTTGTTTGCCATGTCCACTTGGTGTGGTGCTCTGTCCCACTCTAGTAGTGGTCAGGCCACTGAAGGTACCTCTGCACTACGCCATAAGGGCTGTGGACCTGGGCTTGTAGACTTGGTGCTTCTAACCCCATCCTTGAACTTCCACACTGCATTGTAAAACTGGGTTTATGATTGCTGGACTCAGGTCTCACAATCATGCTAATGTGTCCATACTGCACTATGCTGACCTTCTGATTCAGGTCACTGGCTTGACGTATATCCACACTGAAAAATGACAGGGGTTGTACATGAGCCTCAGTGGGATTTTGGTTCTGACTCCCCCTCCCCGCACAGCAGAGTCCTCAGACCCAGGTCTTGAGTGCTTGTTGACCCAAGTTGGACAGCAGATTTCTGTGCAGATGGAAGAAGGGCTTGGGCTCAAACCCGAGTCAGACCCTGGGATTAATGTGCAGTGTAAACATACCCCTAGAGATTGACATGCCAGCTACAGCTTTGGCTCAGAGATATTGGCCTTTTAGCTCAGGCTGTACACACTAGTACATCAAGATCCAGCAGTCTCGGGTTCAATTCCTGCTGCCAGCAACCCACCCAGGGATGTCAATATTACATTTATAAAGGCCATTTATTACGCATATAATATTATGAAATCTGTCATCCCCTTCCTTACTGCTTGTTTTCACCATGTATACAGGATAGGAAGACGTGCTGTGCTCGGTAGGGCAGGGGTTCTTAGCAGGGGAATGCAGCACTTGTAGAACTGCCTTTAATTGTTCCAAGAAAATGGCAATCTGAAAATAAGTTGAAGTTTGAGGTTTACTAATATAGTACCTTAGCCATAGGCCATTCCTCATAATACAATAAATAATCACAAACTGCAAATTGACACAAATCCAAATAACAGATACAAATTTTAAACACACAAATTAAAGAAATAAAATTAACTCTTCCCTGAAATCAGTTACATCTTTAAAATCACCACCCCTAAAATGATATATGAAAATTTGATTTGGAAAAATTAGAACTACTTCATTTCATTTAGGTCGAAGGTAGCTTCCTTCTCATATACTTTTTTCTCACTTTTTTGGCCTACCAGGCAAATAAAGTGACAGCCAATACAATTGAAATATTTTCACGATGTAGCAAGTATTCTAATTTCTGAGGTGATGTAGTAAAAGGCACCAGGCCTGGGAAGAGAGAGAACCATTTGTTTCTCAAGTGACAGTACAGGTTACAAGCATGCTAAGGCTTCAGCCTGGCCAGACCCATATGGACAAAGACAATTATGTCTCTCGGTACCAGCATACCTCCTTGCCAAATTGGCCATCTGCATAGCCTACACCCCCACCCCCAACCTACTGTTTATAAGTTTGGGTGACATGAATTTCACCTACAAGCTACAGCTGCAGTACAAGACCAGATGCAAAAATATATCAGACATCTAAAGTAGAATTTATTTTTGTTTTGTTCCTACACTTTAAGACATCACTTTAAGACATTAAAAAAAAAAAAAGAGGATCTTCAATTATAAGGCTGACAGTATATTAAAAAGTTAATATAAATAGATGCACAGGAAAAGTTACAAGAGCAGCATATTTACCTGGCTCCCATTTCTGAAAGTGAGAGAAAGTTGAGCATTTTTCCCTTTACAGACAAACTGCAGGATGTCTCTTTGTTGTCTTCTACACTGAGAGTTACACACACTGTTCAGATTCTCTGCTCTACAAACACAGAGGCCAAGAACCTTATCATAGCCTTGATAGTCTTCAGGACAGGTACAAACCTGCAGAGAAATGAACAAAGAAGAAATTCTGCCATAAAAGAGTGAAAACAATCTGAATGTTGGGACTCTAATCAGGACCTCCTGGTGAAAAATAGAAAAATGCAGAAGGAAATTGGGCAGTTGTTTTGTCATGCTGAAAGAATCTGAACTTCTTATTTCAGGTAGGACAGGAGCAACATGCAGGAATTCAGAGCATGTTGTGAAAACTCCAGTGACACTCTTTGTTCATGCACAGTCTATATGCAATGCAGGAATGGTCAGAAAGTTATGCATGGTTCCAGGATTTCGCTAATATAAAAAACACAGTACCTTATTTGTACAATAATGCATCCATTCTTTCTTAGTCAAGCACTGTCCCTCCTGGTTTCGGGAAGTTGAATCTCTACAAATGTCATATACTTGTCTAACACAGCGTCTCCTCCCATCCTCTAAAGTCTTATAACCTGGAGCACATGGACAGTGAGCATCACTGAGCTGTAAGAGGAAAGAGATTTATTCAGCATCTGTGGTCTTCCAGGCAAAACTGCTTCCACAAACTCCTTAGATCAGGATCTCACTTTATTGAACAGATGTAAACTGAACCTTCGGCTTTCAAATACATGCTCTTTACCTTTCATCAGAGGAGACAGAATGTTGCAACCAAGAGAAACTCAGAACAATGCAGAGTTCCAGAATGTGAACAGGGAGACGAGGCCTGTATATGAACAGGCGGATTTAGGGTTGAAGAGTACAGCCAGTAAAGAAGGAGAATTATTATGTTCAGTAGTAAATACTAGGCATATTGGCAGGGTACTGTGAGAGCCCAAGGCTGAAATAATAGATGGTGCTATGGGCAGGATTGAATTACATTAGTAGGTCTGTGTGAGCACTAAAACAACAGTGGTCCTGAAGTGCTTTGGTAGACCTTCATCTAGAAGTTTGTATAGTGTCTGACCAATGCATGGATCTAGCCAGTCCTTCCGTTTTCTCACTTTTATGAGTACTAACCTTGTAGAGCTCAAAGTAACAAAAACAAAACAAAAACCCTTTATCTTGTTTTAAAATAAAGTATTTCTTAAAGTTTTAGTGTGATTAAGCATGGTGTGGTCAAAATTCTCAGTGTGATTTGGTCACAATAGGTTATTTGGAAATAAAATTGAAACCCAAACTGTTTTTATTAAGTATAAGCTTTTTGTGGGCAGGGTCTGTCTTTTCATTATTTCAGGGTACAGCGCATAGCACATAAGGATTTCAGTCTCTGACTGGGTCTTGCAAGTGATGCAACAATTCAAATAATAAGTAATAATAAATTATAATGATTTAGTTATTTAAGAAAATAGTAGAATCATTTATTAGAAATAAAACTAAATTTCACCGTTTCCACTTTAAATTATTCTTTCACAATCGGAAGGAGCTGGTCCTGTACCTGAAACACATGGCCTTCCCCACGGCAGACACATGTTTCTTGACCCTCCTTGGGTTGTACAGCTTCTGAGCCACATGGAAGACATGCCTCTTGGCCAGGTGTGGGGTTAAAGAAATCCTTGGGGCAGTTCAGGCAACTGTGTGAAGTCAGAGTTCCTTCTGCAGAACGGAAGGTGCCAGCTGGGCATGGGACTAGTAGAATGCTTCCTTCAGGACAGAAAAAACCTTCGGGGGAAAAAAAGCAAAGAGTAAAATTTCATAATATAGATACATTAATTACAGTGTAGCCACAGTATAAATGTATTGTAATTACACTATAGTTCTAATTTTTGATGCAATTAAGCATATCCCAATTCTTCAATTAAAAATGCTTGCCCATTGCATTTTAGAGTGTTAACAACTTTATATTGCAATGCAGTACGAAAATCTTCTCATTGGCAAGTCTTGCAGGCCTCTTTCTCTATGCAAAAACAAATGGCCACACTTGTCTGGCCCTTAATTTCTGATTCTAATGCCTTCCACATCCACAGTAACCCACAAGAAATGGCTTTCCAATGAGATCAGAAATACTGAATACAATGTAGAAAGCTTTACTTATTCTTGCAGTAGTCATGCTAAGCATTCCAGCCAGTCATGGATTCTGTCTGTTATCTAATCATAGTGATAAAGATCAGACACTATGTCAGAAGAATTTCATTCTTTTGAACGATATTTTTAAAAATTCAAGAAACAAGATTGTGAGAACATTTAAATAGGCTAATATCCGTTTGCTAGAAACTATTTCAAAATACCTGCTGGACAGACTGACTGATTCTCTTTTCTTCTTGTACAGTAGATTCCATTTTCACAATTCTCATTGTTTTGAAGAAGTTGCAAATTCCCCGCACAGCAAGACAAGCTCAGGAATATGGATAAAATAAAGATAAGATAGGCCATCTTTTTGTGGCACAGAGCAGAGAAATGATCAGTTCTTTAAACCTTAGTTACTAACATGCATACACCCTGGAAGGCTTTCACTTCAGCCATTGAATATTTTATAGGGAGCGAAACTTAAGACACATGAACGTATCAGTATAAAACAACTATGAAAGATACCTGATCTTATTGTGTTTCCCCCAGGGTCATATAACAGAAGCAGGATCCTGCCCAGTGCAAACAGCTAGCAAGTGAAATATGAATAGTGGGCTGGGGACAAATGCTTAGCTGTTTTTATCTGCAATTCCTCACCATTCTGATCCAAGGATCTCATTCCTAGTTGCTGAACTTTGTGACTAGAACCTGAGCTTTTTGGGCATGATCATAACTGTCCTTCTTCATCTTAATCTATGAATCCCCCCCCTCTAAATAAATCTGAATTAAAAATAAACTACCATAAATTTAAGCATGAGATGAACTTTGTTTTGCGGCAGGCTACATAGTTTACACCAACAATTCATTATTATGACCTTATTTTCTGTTTCTTCTCCCTCCACCTTGGCTAGGTTAATCATCCAAAGTCATTGGCATAGATTTGAACACAATACCGGAGGCTTGTCTCCCAACGCTTTACCTTTTTGCATCCTTTTACACTTTCTAAACAGCAGCATGGAAAGTTTTGCAGGACCAATTGTCCAGCAAAAACTGGATTTTCACCCTATTAGTAGTTTTCCACAACAGATGGCAGCATTGCTTCTTGTGTAGACTGGTAAAAGATCATCTGTGCCACTATCAGCTAAAGATTGAAGTAGCTGCATATTTACTATAATTAGTGATAATTTAATTGCTTTAAACATTGTCAAAACAAAAATAATTTGGATGGTTCATCCTTATGTTTTATTTCTGTTGTTTATTGCAACAAGCAGAATTAGATTATGGATTCTCTTCACCTAGGCCATGACAAATCTGAGGGTAACATTTTCAAAAGTGTCTATGGGCCAGATTTTCAAAGGTATTTATGCTGCTAAAGATGCAGATAAGCACCTATTGGGATTTTCAAAAGCACATGAGCCCCTGACTCCCATTGACTTTCAATAAGATTTATACTCATATGTGCCAAAGTCAATTTTATTCTAAAGTCCTATTACCAAAATGACTTAGGCACTAAGGCCTAGATCCCCACAGGTATATAGGCACTTTCAATGAGAGTTAGGTGCTACATATTTTTGAGCACCTGGGCCTACAGTAACATTTTCAAAAGTAATTTACGGCTTGTCTACATGGGAACACTCAAGGAAAATTAATCCAAATTAACTGAAGGTCTGAATTTAAAGTGGATTAAATAATAAGGCATGCATTTTTAATGTTCAGGAAGGTGGTAGTATTACGCTGACAGAAAAACTCCTTCTTTCTGCATAAGCTGTGTCTACCCAGGGCAGGGCCGGCTCTAGCCATTTCGCTGCCCCAAGCACTGTGGTACGCTGCGGGGAGTGCTCTCCAGCTCGCCGGTCCCGCAGCTCTGGTGAACCTCCTGCAGGCGTGCCTGCGGATGCTCCATCGGAGCTGCCTGCCACCCCCAGCTGCATGCCACCCCAAGCACGCGCTTGGCTCGCTGGGGCCTGAAGCCGGCCCTGATCCTGGGGGCTCTTCCAGTACACTTACACCAGTATAGCTATATTGGCAAAGCAAGACGAAGCCTCAGCAGAGAAGAAAGAAAAGAGAAGTATTATTATTCCCATTATATACATGAGGATCTGAGCTACAAAGAGATCAAAGTCCCAGTCCACAAATATGAGTGGGCATGTAACTTTACACACACACACACTCCTATTGGTGAAGGGGCTAATAAAGTGTATAAAGGTATGCACATGTTTGTAGGACTGGGGGCAAATAACTAGCCCAGGATCTCACAAGAAGTCTGTGGTAGAGATAACTGAACTCAAATTTTCTGCATCCTAGCTGGATGCCTTAAATGCAAGACTGTCCTTGTTAGCACTATTTTAAATAATAGAATAGTGGAAGCTGGTTATAGCATTAGAGATTTTTCTTTCTCCGAGTGCTGGACAGGCCTCCAAATTATAGGTACTGCAGCAGCATCTGCAAACATAATGCATATAGCATCAAATGAACAGACCCCAAGGATCCGGGATATATTTGGTTTTATAATGAAGAACATGGAATAATTCAGGACAGTGGCTTATATAGTAACTCTTTCATAATTGTATCTCCTTTTGGTCTCTGCAGCAAATATCAATACACCTCTTCCCTATTATAACGCCACCTGATATAACACCAATTTGGATATAACTCAGTAAAGCAACGCTCTGGGGGGGCGGGGCTGCGTGCTCCAGCGGATCAAATCAAAATAACGCAGTTCTACCTGTAACGCAGTAAGATTTTTTGGCTCCCGAGGACAGCGTTATATCGAGGTAAAGGTGTACCTGTGGCTATGGGCCTGAACTGATGAGATTAGACTTAATTGTGGAAAAGCTGTCAACAATTGGTGCTAGGTTACTAACACTGTTACTAACAAACATACAATGTCTCATTTTTACAGAACTGACATAAGGGGCTGTGGTGTGTGCCAGTCGGTCACTTCCCTTGCTTCTGCTAGGAATGCTGGACAAAAAGTATTTTAATGGGAGGAGGGAAAGCTCAGACCCCAGTGGAGATGGATAATGTTCTAAGAGTGGAGGCTGATGCTGTTTTAGGGAGTTCTTCTTCTGGTTGTTTTTATTCAATTGTTTTATGTCCAAGTTCTCTTGATAATACTAAGGGCGAGGGGAACTAAGAAACTAAATAGGAATTTTTGTACTAGGAGGGAGTGCTTTGGACTTAGAGCTGCAGCTGTCATTGAGCCTTCTTCCCTTATTATTTCTAGTGGGCTTGAGATCAAACCTGATATATTAATCTTGATTGCAAAATAAACAAACATACCAAATCACCAAACCCTAAAGATACACATTTGCAGCGCTGACACCCTCAAATGTTCAAAAATCAGGAGTCGTGCTCCCCAGAATCATGAGATTGGCTTAGAAATCACATTTTTTATTTGTATTATTTGGTTTGGTTTTTAAATTGGGGTCCTTTTTATGTTTTTTGAATGTTTAGAGTGCCCTGGGGTCACATTTTCAAGCTTTCCTCTGAAACCATAAGTGCTAGAAAAGCAGCAGAGAATCCTGTGGCACCTTATAGACTAACAAATGTTTTGGAGCTCGTGCCGCCCTGATTACACTGACACTTTACAGCGCTGCATCTTGCAGCGCTCAGGGGGGTGTTTTTTCACACCCCTGAGCGCGAAAGTTGCAGCGCTGGTAATATGCCAATGTAGCCAAGCCCGAAGTCTACTTGAGTATTTCTGTTCAAGGTAGCATGGTAAACAGTGGATGGCTACCTGTAAAAACTGTGAGTCATTGCTCTATGGACATGTGACTTGCCCAGTTTAATCCCTAAACTCCATCTTGGAGCTGGACTGTGCATGTGACTGAGGAGGGGTCTCTACCAACAGAAAAAGGTCTCATTTAAACCTTGGAGACTCACACCCCTCCATGGTGGTTTTCATCTTGGCACTAAATAGAGAGCCCCCCTCCCCCATACTTGAAGAAACTGGTAACAAAGACATGTGTCAAGGGGCTGTTTGATCATTTGGCTTTGGACCTCAGGCTTCAAAGAGATATCTGTAAAACTGGCATTCTGGCATACTGGTAGGATCTATCTGATATTTCAGTGGTTTGATTAGACATTTTGATTTGCACATTATTTTTATTGGCTTACGTGACTTATTTTGTTTCTGTCTGTTACTACTTGGAACCACTTAAATCCTACTTCTAATTCTTAATTAAAATCACTTTTTTACTTATTAACTCAGGTATGTATTAATACCTGGGGAAGCAAGATTCATCTGTTGCATATTCTCTTCTGATCGTGTTATTAGAGGCGATACATTATGTAGTTTACCCTGTATTCAGCTTAAGGGGTTTGGGTAAAACGGATTTATTTGGGTTTAGACCCCATTGGGAGTTGGGCATCTGAGTGTTAAAGACAGGAACACTTCTGTTAGCTGCTTTCGGGTAAACCTGCAGCTTTGGGGCAAGTAATTCAGACCCTGGGTCTTTGTTGCAGCAGATGGAAGTGTCTGGCTCAGCGAGACAGGGTGCTGGAGTCCTGAGCTGGCAGGGAAAGCAGGGGTAGAAGTAGTCTAAGCACAGTAGGTGGCAGGTCCCAGGGGGGTTTCTGTGATCCAAACTGTTACAGGTAATTAATTGAAAAAATTCGCATGTACCCTGTGTGTTGCAGAACAATTTGAACTGCAATGGAAATTAAAATAGATGTTGAAGTACCTGTCATGACCATCGTGCACAGGAGGGAGAATATCTTGCAAAATTACTCTAAATTTTACTTTATATCACTTCGTTACGCTTTGGCAACATCAAGAAACATTGCCCACATAGGCTGTGTAGCACATTTCATTATGGTGTGCACCTAGGGAATTTTATTTATTTATTTTTTTTAAAGGTGAACATTTATTGAATACTCAATCATAAAGGACATTTTTATTCATCAAAAAAACTAAAGAAACTAAAACTTAACTAAACTTAATTTTTTTAAAATTAACAACTAAACTTTACTTAAAAAATGAGACACAAAATACCAAATTTTTGCTGTAGTGATAAGCAGGTGTATACAAAGTGACAGTCAATTTTCATGATCTTTATCTTTAACCAGATAAGGAGCTAACCCAAATTGACCAAAACAGATTAAGGTTTCTTCAACTTCCTGTCCTAGAGAATGAGACGTTGCTCATGAGGTATTATGGACTTAAATTCCTCAATCACATCATTGTAATTAACTGACAAAGCCAATTCTTGTTCAATGTACAAAATCATGAGTGAGTCGAGGCGCCTGTTGGGACATTGTACTTCTTTGTTTTTTTATATGTGCTGGTTTCAAAAAGGCTCTTTCACATGAACAGCTTGTCTGCTCTGTTTCTTATCTTAACAACGAACCGATCCATATTTTAAAATGAAAAAGGGGTATCATACGATTGAATTGAGACATTACAGTAGGCGTGGGCAAACTTTTTGGCCCGAGAGCCACACTGAGGTTCCAAAATTGTATGAAGGGCCAGGTAGGGAAGGCTGTGCCTCCCCAAATAGCCTGGCCCTGCCCCCTATCCCTGGACAGCGCTGCAGTGGCGTGGCTCCGTCCTGAGCTCCCTCCGCTCAGCCTGCTGGAGCTTGCAACCTTACAATGCAGCTCTGAGCAGGAGGAGCTCAGGTCCCGCTGGAGCCACTCTGCTGCAGCACTGTCCAGGGCCTCTCCTGGACACGGCGCACTGAGGTGTTGGGGGATGGGGGAAGGCGGGGCTGGGGCTGGGGGGAGCCTCAGACATTTTTGTGGGGTCCCCTGTGGGGCCTGGGGCCTTTGGCAAATTGCCCCACTAGCTCCCCCACACCCCCCGGGTGGCCCTGATTAAATCAGGAACAGGTGCAGCTAGAACTTAAATTGCTCTTGAAGGGAGAGCTCTCAGACCTGAAGAAGAGCGTTGTGTAAGCTCAAAAGCTTGTATCTCACACAAACAGAAGTTGGTCCAATGAAAGATACTACCTCACCACCTTGTCTGTCTAATATCTGGGACCAACATGGCTACAACAATACTGCATGCAATTCTCCCAGTGACAGAGATAGAGGCAGATTTCTTTCTAATCATCTTTTTTTCTTGACTTTACTCTTCAAAGAAATAAAATGAGAGAGAGCATCCAATGCAACCAGGGAGCTCAAGTTCCATTGCTCCCTCTTATTTTAAAACAAGTGTAGGAAAGTGGATGGGATAGGGGAACAGACAATTAAATGTAACATGTTATTGTAAAAAGGAGAGAACCTAGTAACTAATTATATTTTTAAGCTTGCTCAATGTATCTCTTAAGTGGTAGAGCAAATATCTTTTATGCGACCACCCCACTCTAATCCACTGTGAAACTGGTAATTAAGACCTGTTCTTAATCCAGTTTGTTGCTGTATTGTAACTATTTCAGTTAGAGTGTGGGTTTTTTTAAACCAAAATAGTTCTATTAGGGTCAACCAAGAACATAGACACAATTGTATTAATATAAAAATACCATATACCGGTGTATCTTATTCCCCTCCTTTTATGGATATGACTTTACTGACATAAAACACCATTATACTGATTTCTGTGACCGTATTAGAGGGGGTAGGACCTCTTTAACTATAGAGGTACAAATAAAACAGTAGAACTTGTGTATGTAGACAAACCCTAAGGCAACTGAAGGTTGAAGTGTGTCTGTAACGTAGTGGTGTGAGTGAAACCTAAACAAAGATGATTTCTGCTATATTCTTATTGCATTTCTGGGAATTATTGTTCAAAAATAATTTGTAATTCTAATTACATTATTCTCTGCATAACAAACTGAGTGAGATGTCAGCATGTTTGTAATGGGTTATGGTTAATAGGACAGTTTAAGCAGGTTGGTTTAGCTTCCTGTATAAAAGGTTAATTAGAGTTGTTAAAGAAAGGAGATAATTTGTTCACATAGCTCCAGGTAGGGTAAAACCTTCGCCTGGAGGCACATATGCAAACCTATCTCTGAGCCATGTTGACATACATTATTACTTTCCATGTAAATGTTTTCCAGATAACATTCACAAGAGCCTCTGGCTCTTGTAAAGGAGGCCAATTAATGCTAGATGCTGTTATGTTTGCATTGCACAAGTTGACTGAGGGAATATTTAGGAGATGCTTACATATTTCAAAAGCTGACCAGTTTAAGGGCTTGATTGTCACACTATGCACAGCCCTGAGCCAAGGATGGCATTTAAGTTGCATCACTAAAGAGTAGCACTGGAAGGCATAATGACTCTGAAAATCACAGTCCGCTCCCCCACCCCCACGCACACACTTCTACCCTCAGGATGGAAGTTATCTGTTAGTGGCCTATGGCAGCAGTAAATTAGTGTTCCCTCCCCTTCTTTGGCTCAGCTGTGCTGGCCTTGGCATTGGGGGAGGTGGAGTCAACAGTCCATGTACTCACTGCCCACCTACTCTGAAAAAGAAGTAAGCAGGTGCATAGCCCCCTTTACTTCTCTGTGTTGGACCCAGTGTCTGGTTAGCTCACATAGAGGTGTAAAGGGAGTTCTTATTGGGTATGTAGTCCTAGTCAAAATCTGGCCTGAACAAACCACAATATACTTTGTGATTAATTCATTATGGATACATGATTGTCATTACAATACACAATACATTGTTTTGCCATTGAGTTTCTGTGCTAAAGTGCATCTGATAATATTAGCAAAGTAGGGAGAAATTCTTCTCAGTATAACAGTTCATATACATGCAAAGTTAAAGTCCAACATCAGACAACTGCATAGTTTATGTAAATATACTTGAGATGGACTTTAACTGCGTGTGTGTATTTTATTATACGCGACAACGTCTGGCTGAGAATTCTAAGAATTGCGCGGTTCCAGAGAAGCTGATTATCTGGCATTCGATCATGGCGGAAATGCCTTTATGGATGAGTAATGATTCCAGCGAAATGGAAAGGTCATATTACCTGTGGCTCAAACACGTACACCTGCAGGCATTAGAAAATGATTCCTCAGTGGTTGCCAACATATTCACAAAGCCCTTAGCATGCATGGGACTAATTACTGTTTATCTCAAGATCTCAGTTTTCTAATGTCTTACTAGCATGTGAGCAAAACAACTCATAGCCAGGTATTTCTTGCTTGATTAAAATGGGATTTTACCACAGACTGTAGAAAGGTGTAAAAATTCATTTATGCTCTCACTTCTAGTGAAATATTACATAAAGGCCTGAGAGATCTGCACAGGAAGTATAACCTCAGCCCTTGTGATGTAATAGGTAGAAATAAACAGACTAAGTTAAGGGAGCTGTGGCAGATTTAACTCTCAGTATCCATGTAATTGTGTATTTGATGCCGTGTAAAAACTGTGGTTTAGTCTCACTAGTTTAATGCTCCCAAAATGTGTGTGGTTTAAGGTCAGGTTATAAACTGCTTACTCCCACTGGTGTCCGGTTACTCATGTGAGCAACTGTTCACCAGTGTGTGGAAGGGCTCACACTCAGGCCTTTTTGAGCAGCAGCGGAATTGACGGGTTCCATAAAATATACATATTCATAATGAATGGCACCTAAAATTCAAAACCTGCCACTAAACTTTGTATTAATTGATAAGGCATACTTTTCTGTGCTTAGAGCTCTGTCACTAGTGAATGTTTGGGTGAGGTCATGTAGTAACCAGGAGACAATGGCATTTTGGTTCCCATTCTTTGCTCTCGTCACGTGAAATGTGGTAGTTATTTTGGATACCTCATTGCGTTGGAGCTTTCAAAAATTAAAAATTAAAGCTCCTTGAAGACTTCCAAGATCATCATAGTTGGATATGAACGACAAACAAAGGCATAAAGGGAGGCTGGATTTGACCCCCCCAAAAACAGACTCCTCGATGTCACAGTACAGCAAGGCCAAAGGACCTTCCTGGTAGAGAAATTGGACAACATTTTCACAGACCCTCCTCCCCTGAGAGATGATATCTCAGACATCACATCCCAAATGGCTGACTCAGAAGATGAGCCCCAGAGAATGGCCATTGAAACAAAGGAGAGAAAGGGGGAAATGTCTTCCCCAGAGGTGTCAGTGAGGGCAAATTGGATGATTTGGAAGCCAGGGCAAGAAGAAATAATCTTCGTATTTCAGGCATCAGAGAGAGTTTAGAAGGTAAAAACACCCTCACTTTTCTTCAGCAACTGCTCCCAGATCTCTTCCAGATAGACCCACTGTTACCGCTGCCCCCTTTGAGAGAGAGCTCAGCAAGTGGGTTTAAAATAAAAAGGCGGAAAAGTGCTCAGCCCGAGGCTAGTAAACTGCTAGTAACCAAAGGAACTAATTCACATTTCTGTGTTGAATCCTATTGTCCAGTCACAAAGACCAGGATCTCAGACCTGAACTGATGCATTTAGGACTGAATCTTGCAGGCTCTTGAGTGCCATGGAACCAAGCAGTGCAGTGCCTCTCTCCTCAGGAGAGATTTAGGAGGAAGAGGGGGGAATGGCCAGTGGATCTATGAACTGTGTGGAAGCACTGCATCATAACACTGTGTGTGTGGGTTTGCGGTAGGGCACATCATATTATAGCTTTTCCTACAAGCTAAGGGACTTGCTTTCTGTTCTGGGTGGAAGAGTCTTTCCTCCCAACATTTGCATGGTTCCCCCACTCAAAGATCTCAGCTTTACTCAGGAAATTAGAATTTCAGCCCAAATGCCACATGCCAGCCAGTTCCATTCTCAGTGCATTTCATCTAGCCCCTTCCGTGCAGCCACAGAAACACACTTTGCTTGAATTGAATCATTTTGTTTCCAAGTTTCCTGAATAACAAACAAAGCAGAAAACAAATATTGTCCAACAGCTCCAAAAGAATCTGTATTAGACAAGACATTAGCCTCCTCCCTGGCTCAGAACCTTGTCTTCTCTTATTCTCCATGCAGATGAGCCCATCTGCCCTCATCTAGTGCAGCTAGATCTGGGGTGGGAAAGGAGGGAACAGGGAAGGCTGTCTTCTCACAGAAATCCCTGGGTAGACTTTTTCTCCTGAAAGACAGCTGCTGCCTGTTATTCTAGAAGTGGCAGGGAGAGGTTTTTATGATCATTAACGTGACTTCCCATGATGCAGAAGGATTGTCCTCTTTCCTGACTTGTCTGTGATATGAAAAAGTAAATCCTCTGTGCTAGTCAAGAAATTAGTTAAAAAAAAAAAAATCATACCATTGGCTTTTACTTTGCTGTTGTTTGTTTAGGATATAGTATTTTTCAACTGAAGTTGGTTGCATCAGAGAGATACTGTTTGTTTTGGCACTCGTCACTTGTCATATAGTGTTTTTACACCAACTGGTCTGTATACATTACAATGCATGGTCTCCAGGACATATTCCTTTTAGTATACACCTCTACCCCGATATAACACGACCCGATATAACACAAATTTGGATATAACGCAGTAAAGCAGTGCTCTGGGGGGCAGGGCTGCGCACTCTGGTGGATCAAAGCAAGTTCGATATAACGCGGTTTCACCGATAACACGGTAAGATTTTTTGGCTCCCGAGGATAGTGTTATATCAAGGTAGAGGTGTATTTCTTGGGATGAAAGGAGAAAGAGATCTGGATTCTCTACTGAGAACAGTCCCCCTTTCACTGTGCTGGTATTACAAGGGGGCCAGAAAGCTGCCAGATTTCTCCAATGAGGAATTCCCCAGCAGGCAGAGAACTGGTATAGCCAGGTTCTACATCACTATGCCTGCAGCCCTTGGCATAGCATGTGGGAAAGGAGTCTGCCAGAGCACAGTTCCTTGGTGGGCACTTCCTTAGTGTGGAGCAGAAGTAGCCATAGTAGATTAAAGCACCTCTCAGGCTGCTTTCCTCTGGGCTGTAACTGCTGTAAAACTGATTCTAAAATCAGGGAACCACAGGTGGGGTTTCTTTGTTGCTGAACAGAACTACATGCTGTTGAGAATGTGGATCAGAATCTCTTCTCTGACATTTCTGGGTTCCACTCACCATATTGCATCTTCCATCATGCTGAACCTAATGCCTGGAATAATGTCTCTCTTGTTTGCCAAGCACCCTCTCACTCCTAAATGAAATCCCTCCATTCTTCTCATCCTCTGTAATCCCCTCAGTCACCCTCTCCTGAACCATTACCCCATAACTGGTGAGTATTTGTCTAGTAGTCATAGGTAGACTGCAAGCTGTTTGGGAGCCAAGAATGTGCCTTATCTCTTTTTGCAAGGTGTTATGAAAACAGACGACACTATACATGTATGTTAATAATGTTTTCTGAAGATTACTAGAATGACATTCGTATGTGCCAAAGAAGCTACTTAGCAGATATCTGCACTCTAGCATTGCTAGGGAGGGAAGTATTATATTTGCAAGGGTTATTACATCTGTGATTATGTGAAGTAGCTTCACTGCTGCTCCGTGTCCTTAGAATAGTGTGACCAGATGTCCTTATTTTATAGGGACAGTCCCAATATTTGGGGCTTAGTCTTATATAGGCACCTATTGACCACCACCCCTTTTTTTTCCCCCCACACTTGCTCTCTGGTCACCCTAGGTTGGAAGGGGAGGTTTCCTTCCTCTGGGAACGCAGCAGATCTCTCTTGCCTGCAGTTCCCACACACAGTGTGGAAGGATAGACAACCTCAGGACATTGTTCTTACAGGAGACCAACTAATATTAAATACAAAATCTCTGTGAAAGGAGACAGCTGTGAACTGACTCAAATTACTATAGGGTTCTGTAACTCAAAGGGGATCATATTCACCTTGTCTTTTGTTTACACTGACAGTCTTTTTGTCCCAGTCCTAACCTCTGAATCCAAATATGTCCAGTATGTAACAGTGCTGTTCTGTAGGTAGATAAATCCTCTGCACTGAATGTAGTAGTTCACTCGACTCCTCTTCAAGTCATAGCATGTCTTCAACAGTTTCATAATGAACGTCCTTTCTCCTGATGCAAAAATTCCCCAAAAGGCATTTAAGGCATTACATCTGATCCAGGTGCTTTTTTTGTCTCTGTCTTTGCTACAGATTGACTTTTGCATTCAAATGCCAGGTCCCTGCACTTCCTTTTTGTCTTAAAGTAATGCCACTTGCTGGTTGGACTAATATGTTGCCTGAAAATGGTGTTTTTTTTGCATTTAATAGTTTGTTTGATTTTTGCGCTTTAAGACCTGAACCTGTATTGCAAACCCATCTCATTTCTTCATTACAAAGTCATGGGAGAGGCTATTTAGTTAAGTTTGGAAAGACTATCGCACCTTTTGATGTGATCCTGTTACCTTTCCTATGCTAAGCAGGGCTGCGCTGGGACAATTCTTAGAGAGGAGATCTACAAGGAACACTTGGGGGCAACTGGCAATAGTGTTGGTGATCCAGTAAGCAGCAGCCTTCCCTCTGAATCAGTAATGAATCTGTACCAAGCACGGTGTCAGGGAGTTGCATTGCCCGAGGGTGTCCTTTTTCCAAAGAGATGTAAAAGAGAAATGTTGAGTTGGAACAACTGTGGTCATTAAAGATCCTATACTCAACTTCTGTATGAATCAGGGAGTTAACATAAGTGTCCTGGCCAAATTGCAATATTGGTAATTATGTACTGCCTCCCCAAATTCCCCAGTTAGATACTGTGTTCTTCACTTCCCATCAAACTATTGTGTTCTGTGCTGGTGTTAAAGATCTACCATGTTCTACACAGATAGGGTTGCACTTCAGTGGTAGAGAAAGTGAGCCCTTTATATCTCAGATCTTACCCAATAGGACTGGTATGAGGCTTTATAAATGTTTGAAGTGTAGCGATACTTAGATAAAAGTTATAGAAGTGCAATATTTTTTTCCATGAAAGACAATTCCCATTTTAAGCCTTTTTCTTTCCCAGGAATGCCCCTTTTTGGCCTGAAATATTTTATGCGATTGATCGTTAAAACAGCCTCTCCTTCTATGAACTCTTGCATTAGTGAAGTCTCTGGTTCCCTGAATCACAGATTAGTTTCTGATCTGAAGCTAGAAATTTTGAGACGTGATTATAAAATACATTTAAGTGGGTGAGACAAGTGAGAGAGAAATTTTTTTTTAAAAGAACATCTATCCTATTTCTACGTTCCAGTTCTTTAGGAAGTTCTCATGTAAAAGTGTGAGGAATGAATAAAAGGAGCACATTAAGATCAGTTTTATAGCTTGAATTTCACATCTTGTAAATAAGAACTACACTATTTGCAGAGTTGGTATAGGAATGTTTATAGGATACAAACAGATTCCTTGGTAGAGTGACGGTCTAAAAACCAAGGCTCTCTGTTTAGACCAAAATCTGGTTTAAGAATCTCTCTCTTTACTTTTGGTAATGGTGGTATTACTCCCTTTTTAATAATGACTAATTTAAGCAGATTGTTAGTGCATAAAATGCTCTTATTTCCAAGTTTCTAAGTATCTTTTACTTTATAATGTAATACAACACTGATACCAATGGGTAACACAGTAAATACATGACAGTGAAATTATCAGCATTTATTGACAGTAAGAAATGGTGGAATATAATTCCTTGCATATTAGACAAAGTTCTCACTGAGTCTTCATGCAATTAAAACACAGCCTGTAAATTATATATTTTTACAATGGTTAATTCAGTTTTGAGCATAATATTTAATAAGAGATACAAATCAAAAGTTCAAGGTTCAAGTTCTGCCCTCACACACACAGATCCCATGGAAATAATACTATGTACTATGTTCTTATTGCACATCTTGATTCTGTACTCTTTACACTTCTATCTGTGAAGTCCACAACTGATTTGTCTTCAGTACAAAGGATCGCTAATACAGGTTAAAATCTCTATTATTATGCTGCCTCATTTGTACTTTTTTAGTTGTATTCCAGGATTTAAAGGCCATTGAAATCAATTAAAGTCTTTCCATTGACTTCAGTGGAGGCTAGATCTAGTCCTTAATTCTTATTTCTCAGTTTAATAAAGTGATACAATATTCCGAGTTCTATCAGGCATGTGGTATAAGAAAATCAAGATGATTTATTGTATATAGTGGTCTCTGAAACATTCACCATGATCTTTTCTTTTAAAAAACAAACTAAAATTCCAAAATATTGCAAATCCCTAGAAAAGCCTAATTCCGCTGGTAGGTTCAGGTTCTCTGACCCTAAGCCTAGGAATGACTCCTGAAATCCTTCATCCAAGCTATAGTTAAAGTGCAAACAATAGTAAAGATGGATGAAATATAATAGAAGAGAAACCAAATTAAGGAAAATAGTTCTATTTTGGGTAAAACTCTGAAAGAAAGATCTCATTCGATATCCAACACTGAGGAGATATATGGAAATCAGGAAGTGAATATTCAACATATAATATAATACAGAATAATTTATTTTAAATATACGCAGTTTAATTCTTATTCAGACACTGTTCCTCACTCTGGGGGAAAATACCACCTGAATATAAAAAATCTTGATATAAGAACATTGTTTAGCTGATTAAAAGATAAGAAGTTTAGGGCCTGATCCATCATCCATTGAACAGTAGCTCTCAGAGCTTAATACTCAAAAATATTCAATGAGAGGAAGAAGACTCTTTATTAAAAACAAAATGCAAAGACATAATTCACATAGTGGGAAAATAGATCACATTTGTAAGTACTTGTTACCTGTAACCCTGATTCTGCAATGTTTACACATGAATAAAATCTCTCCCATTTATTTCAAAGAGAGAGGGATATATGAATTGATTGCTGAGGATCAATCATTTTTATGTGTTATGTATTGCTCCATATGTAGCAAACAAGGAAGTTTCACAGAAACCAGTTAATTCACAATAACAGTTTACAACAAAGTGAGACTGACAAGTATTGAGGTTTTCGGGAAGTAGTTACTAAGTCTCTAAAATTTCCTAACAGATCCCCAATTATTCTGTGATAGCAGTTTGGATTTTTTTTAAATTGAAAAGTTACTTGGTATAAAGATGACATCGAATATTGTGAGTAAATATCTAAAGTTATATGGAAGAAATTTTTCTTCTGTTGATCATACAAAAATTGATTAATGGTTTTAAAATTTCAGTTTTACTGTTCCAGACTACTTATATATACAGTCTCCTACTGTTATAAACTCTGATTGTATTTTTAAAAAACTTGCCCTTAGTTGAAAACACAGTCAGTTGTAGGAATTTTTTTCAGTGCATGCCTTAAAAGTCTGTGATAACCCCATACTTGGAGTTCCCATTGACTTTACATGCCACTGCAGGTGCTTAGCATCTTTGAAAATTAAACTCATATGGTAGGGAATAATCCTGTACTGGCACTTAGGGGGTTGGACTCCAGAGATCTATGGTCAACATTTTCAAAATTAGACACTTATTTTGTAATGGCTCAATTTTCAGAGTTCTGACCTCCCACAACTTGAACTGGCTTCACAGGGAGATGTGAGTGCTCAGTGCTTTTGAAAACTAGGCCACGTATTTAAGGCACCTAACATTAGATGCCTGAGTTTGAAAACTTCTGAGTTTTTTCCTCTCTAATTTCTATTAGTCCAATTCTGGGCTCTCTGGTGGGGGGGCTGGGGGGGTGTGGTGGTGGTGGTGGTGTCTTCATCAGCAGCTCAAGTTTTAACATTCAGAAGACTTTTACTGTCTGTTTTCTGGCTGTTCCTCAGCAACAGCTGTGGAGCATGAAATAGGAATAATGAACCTACTGGCACATTCCTAGAAGGCAAACAAACAAACAAAGCATTCAGTTCAATAGTAGCTGTCTTGTTTTATTTATTCTCTGTTTTTTTTCTGCCTGTCTCTGCAGGCAAAGGTGAATTCAGTACAGTGCAGAACTCTGGGCCGGATCCAAAGTCTTTTGAAATCAGTAGACATTTTTCTCCTTGACTACACTGGCTTTGGATCAAGCCGTATGATACTATCTTAAACCTACTCAGGTTCCAGGAAGGTGGATGGGTGCTAGCCCACCCGCAGCTGAAGGCCCCACCCTCAGCCTAAGGGGAGAAACCACTAAGCCCAGGGTTTAACTACGTTCAGGGGACAGCAAATGATTGAACAGGAATGAGGGTTACAGGGTTGAAAGTAGGGATCCTGGCCGGGGTGGGGGGGAATACTATTTGAGAGGTGAGCATATGGTTGCCAACTTTCTAATTGCACAAAACCAAACGCTCATGCCCCACCCCTTCTCTGAGGCCTTAGCCCTACTCACTCCAGCCCCCCTCCCTCCGTCGCTCACTTGCTGTCCCCCACCCTCACTCATTTTCACTGGGTTGGGGCAGAGGGTTGGGGTGAGGGCTTCAGCTGGGGGTATGGGCTCTGGGGTGGGGCCAGGGATGAGGGGTTTGGGGTACAGGAGGGGATCTGGGCTGGGGCAAAGGGGTTTGGAGTGTGTGAGGGGGTGAGGGGTGTGGATTCAGAGAGGGAATTTGGGTGTGGGAGGGGACTCAGGGCTGGGGTAGGGGGTTAGGTTGTGGGAGGGGGTTTGGGTGTGGGAAGGGGTTCCAATCTGGGGCAAGGGGTTCGGGGTCCAGCCAGGCGCTGCTTACCTCAGGCGGCTCCTGGTCGGTGGCGCAGTGGGGCTAAGGCAGGCTCCCTCCCTGCCCTGGCTCTTCGCTGCTCCCAGAAGCAGCCACCATGTTTGGCCCCTAGATGGAGGAGCGGCCAGGCAGCTCTGTGCGCTGCATGGCTGCCACACCTGCAGGCACTGCCTCCATAGCTCCCACTGGCCACGGTTCCCAGCCAATGGTAGCTGTGGTGGTGGCGCTTGGGGTGAGGGCAGCGCACAGAGCTTCCCCGATTGCCCCTGCACTAAGGAGCCAGACAGGCCGGCCACTTCCAGGAGCCACGCAGAGCCAGAGCAGGCAAGGAGCTTACCTTAGCCCTGGTGCACCACTCACCAGACTTCTAATGGCCCCGTCAGAGGTGCTGACCAGAGCTGCCAGTGTCCGTTTTCAACCAGGTCTTTTGGTCGAAAACCGGACATCTGGCAACCCTATGTAAGCAGCTTCTACACTACAGCTATTCAGTTAGGATGCCCTTAACTATGCAGCACAGTTGCCTTCATCACAATTTGCCTTTAAAAACATGGCCAGAGACATTTGAAGATGAAGAGGAAAGAAGCTCAGACATTTCTTGTAAATATGAAAGGGCCCCTCCACTCAGTATGTTTGGCAAGCCACAGTCCTGTACAAACGAAGCATCCAAAACAGTCGAGCATTTTCACTCATCATCATGAACTCATTTCCTCACTATGGATACACTCAGGTCCTGACATGCAGGGGCCAGATTCCTTACTCTACTCTAACCCCTGTGGACAGAAGATGGCAAGTTCAATAGTCTCTTTCATTTAGTGATAAAGGAATCCATTAAAATCTGGGTTGAAATTATTCTTATTGCCCCTCCCACATTTATTTCCTAAGGAACACAAATATTAAGGAGGCATGTTTACTGTTAAACATACATGTACAACGAATAATCACTATTGTTATGTTAATTGTCTTGCTGGCTTTCCAGGAATCTTTGCAGACTAGAGGCTTTTATGAGGCATAGTCAGTCAATGAAAAAGTTAAGAAAGGGACTGAGAAGGATCCAGGATTATTACAATTTCTTCAGTACTGATGGTTTGTTGCTCTGCCCTTGGCAAGATACAGATAGACTTAAGGTGAAATTCTGGCTCTACTGCAGTCAATGGCAAAACTCCTATTGGCTTCAGTGGGGTAGGATTTCACCATTGGACACAATTCTGTGGACAGTTAAGCACCTGAGTAAGTATTTTCAGGGTTGGAAACTTGGTTCCCGCCCCAAGGCACTTACAACCAAAGAGTCAGGCAAAACTTTTGCAAGATGCACTAAGACCCAGAAGATAATTTCAAATATATTCTATTTTTGTAGTGTAGGTTTTGGATGGTGCTGATATTTCATTGACATGGGTTAGAATAAATATTAACAAAATTACATCTTGTCTGCATTAAGCTCTTGTAGATTACTGTGCGTTATGGCAGCTTATGGGGTCACGAAAGTCAGCAGGATAGAATTATCCTGGTGCAGCTTCCCTGCGCTGGCCCCCTCAAAAGTCCAGGTGTAGACTGTGGGGATGGAGACTCTGCTGCAGCCAGTGGTGTACCCCATTGGCAGTCCTGGTGGGGAGGGAGAATGCTGTAAATTAGAGTAGCCCCTACAACAACCCAGAATAGGGAGGGTACAAAGGTAGGAGAAAGCCATCATAGTGCCCCTCCCTCTGAACAGTACCCTTTTTGGTTGGGCCACCTACATGCACAGCCAGAACCTCAGCCATTGTGTTTAGATATATTTATAGCTTAAACTACGGTGTTTTCTTTATTGGATGTTAACTCTGTATATCCTCTGCAATTATCTTTTCACCAAATTAACGGAATTACCTCCTGGAGAAAGTCCTCCCTTTTGGGGCCATGAGATTGGAAGAAACACATCATCTCCTTATTTTCCTGGATTCTTAGAAAGTGAGTGGCAGCTTGACACGATTTTGGTTTCTATGAAAAAAGGAATCTGAAATTAAGGGAGGGAAATGAAACCCGCCCACCCTCCCATCCACCCGGAAAAACAAGTAAACAAGTGATTTACGCGGATATTGACACTCACCTGCAGCCCAGGGTTTGCTCCCATTTGTAATAAACAATTAATCCCCTCAAGAATTTTATCTTTGTGCAGTTGCAGAAACTTTTGCATGTCACTGTGGTAGGTGACTTTTTGAGACTCCCTCAATAATGCGGTGTGAGCAAGAACTGCACAGTGTAATGGTGTTAAACCTGAATAGGAAGAACCACAATTATATCAGTCACTTGCTGGGGACTAAATCCAAATGCTTGGGTATTTTGGTTTTAACAAAAACACCAACAATTAGATAATGTTCAACTCAAGCTTTCTTCCCAGACTTAGCTATTCCCAGGGGTCTTACCCCAGAACTACTCAGCCCTCACCCTGGAGCTTCTACCTGTAGAGAGCCACTTTTACCTTTTTTTATATCCCAGTGGCATAGCAAAGCACTAGCCTCAGTGAGCTGGAAGAATTCAGCCCTTCCCAGCAGGGTGTTGCTGGCAAATATTGCCAACTTGATATTTCCTACCTAATTTCTGGGGTTTAAAATTACTTAGCCTAGAGTAAAGCCAGAATTTGGAGCCTTAGAAGAGTCTACAATAAGCTTCACTGTAGTTAAAATGGCATCTCTTACCATAATGGTCAGTTAGATTCACTTCCACATGTATGCCACCTTCTTTACATTTTTTCAGAACCTGAAAGGAGGAGGATGCAGAGATTGTAAATATTGATTGTGGCTTCTGGGCACTGCCACAGTACAATAAAACAATAATAGTGACACCAGTTCCTCTCTGGTGGCATGGTTTCTCATATATATAGAGACATCTTACATTTTGCATGGCATAATATGCATGTGTCTCCTGCAAAACGCAGGCAGAAAAATCCAGTGCATATGACAGTGTAATTACACTGTATCTCAAATTAAAGCTCTACTTACATCCAAAACTCTTAAGTACCCATTCTCTGCACACAGATGGAGTGGTGTTTTCCCTAAACTGTCCTGTTCATTGACATTGGCTCCCAGAGAAATCAAATCATTGACCATCAGGTGCTGGTTCTTTTCAGCAGCTAGATGTAATGCTGTCTAATAATAAGAGAGAGAGAGAGAGAATTTACAGTGGAAAAAATGAAAAATCTTTAAGCAGCATGGATTAGCAGCTAGGGTAAAACACTGGGAGTCAGGACTTTTAGGGTCTATTCCTGGTTCTGGGAAGGAAGTGTGGTCTACTGGTGGAGGGGCATGGTATCAGGACTCTTGGGTTTTATTCCTAGCTCAGCCACTGACTTGCTGTGTGATCTTGTGCAAATCATTTCACCTCTCTGTACCTCAGTTTCCCCATCTGTAAAATGACAGTAGTAATACCTGGCTGACTAGGGTGTTAGGAGTTTAAAATCAATGTTTGGAAAATGCTTAGACATCCTTTAATGTACTAGAGAAGTGCCTGATTTTTTTTTCCAGTTAGCGTCATACCCGTTTTGCTGCATCCTTCTCATCAATTTTGTTTAGAGATGCAAATCTCTGTGCAAGTGCATAAGCCAGTGCTCTCCTTCCTTGAGTGACAGCCTTGTGCAGGAGCCTGGAATAGAACAAGGTCTGTAATGCATTAGAGCATTCAGCAAATGTGGGCAAGGTTTCAAAAATAACCACAGGGGTGGTATCTTAAAGCAAAAGGAACCATTTTTTTTCAGTGTGTAAAATAAGGCATCAAAAACTTTGGGGACAGTTCGGTATTTCAGTCATTTATTCTTTACTTTCTATTAGCTGAGGGGGTGAGGGAGGGCACACATACTTTGTAGGTCTGTAGGCTGAGATCACTGCACATACCAGGGGCTAGTTGCATCCCTCCATTTCACCCCAAAAGCTCCCCGTGCACTTGTCTCTCATCCCTCTGTATTTCAGAGACCCCCCCCAACATCCAGCCTGCCAGGGGTTGTATATAGACCGTATTTCCCCATCCTCCCTTACCAGAGTTCTCTATAGGATTGCCAGTTGTGGCTGGATGTATTCCTGGAAGTTTCATCACACAACATAATCTTTAATGAAAAATTAATCTTTAATTCTTGGAGACTTCTGCAGAACTGGCAACACTAGTTTTCTGTCATAAGCATAAATCCCAATTCTGAACTTCAGCGTCCAAAATGTGGGTGCTTGCATGAAACCTCCAAGCTTAATTACCAGCTTGGATCTGATAGCACTGCCATCAGCCAGATTTCCCAGTGTCTGGCGCACTCTGGTCTCCCCAAAACCTTCCCTGGGGGACCCCAAGACTCAGATGCCCTGAGTCTACAACAAAAGGAAATAACCCCCTCCCCTTGTCTCCTTTTTATTTCCTCCCCAGCTTCCCCTCCCTGGATGGCCATGGACGATCACCCTATTTCAATTCCTTGAATTGCAGAACAGAGAGATCAAGTTTCTTTCACCCTCAGTCAGAGTCCCTGCAAAGATAAGCTTTGCACTCTGACACAAAAAGATTTTCCCTTCCCCCCTGTTTTCTTCCTCCCCACCAATTCTCTGGCGAGCTTTAACTAGGAAAAAATCCAACAGGTCTTAAAAAGAAAGCTTTATATAAAAAGAAAGAAAAAGACATAAAAATTATCTCTGTATCAAG